>NW_012150352.1:143624-144695 GCF_000956105.1 Propithecus coquereli | reverse complement strand
TGAGGCAGGAGGATCACTTGAGCCCAGAAGTTTGAGGTTGCTGTGAGCTAGGCTGATGCCATGGCACTCTAGCCAGGGCAACAAAGCCAGACTCTGTCTCGAAAAAAAAAAAAAAAGAAAGAAAAAAACTTGATATAATTGACATTCTCCTGGGCTAACCTAGCCTTTTTGGTATATTTGAAAATAGTTATTTTAATCAGAAAATGTTAAAATGCTACAAGGCCTTTCTCTAACTGTCAAAGAGATTTAGGCAAACCTTGTAATTCAGAAAACCATTTTTCATAACCATGATACTTGCTATTATATTTACCATGATTTGTCACAGTAGATGCGATATTTTCCATCGGAAGTTCAAATACTTAAATCATTGTTTTCCAAGTAAATTTCTTAGAATGTTGAAACTTTATGGAAATAAATCCAGTTTTTTGGTTGTTAAATGTTGAGGAAAAGTTTACACAGTCATTGAGAGTGGTAACTTTAGAAGGAATAACATTGCTTATTTGTTCTAAGAGAATGTGTTGAAGTTCCCTTTCTTTATTAAGCCCTTTTTTGTTTAAAATTTATCTACCAACAACTGTCCAAGGAACAATTATCTTTAAGTTTCAATATCATAAAATCTTCCTGTTTGTGCCTATGGATGTTGAGGGACCAGACCCTCATAGACAATACTTTTGCTGAATAGTGTTGAGGAGAGACGCAGTAGGAAACCCTTCTGTTGAGACCCACACATATTTTGTTGACTAGAGCCCCGTGTTTGTATTACATGGTTTTGTTTTCTTAGGAAAAAAAAAAAAAGAGCTGGACTGTTTGAGTTCATCTACAATGCTTTCTTCAAAAGATCTTAATGAAAAGGGGGAAATCTAAAATTAAATAATTCAAAATTTATAATAATTCAAAATTAAACCTTTTGCAACTTTATTCTGAGCCTTGATAGGAATGTGGCTATGAGTCATGTGGCATACAGCCACAACTTCTTTTTCTCCCTTGTATTAATAAATAATTAAGACCAAATGGTGGCCGGGCGCAGTGGCTCATGCCTGTAATCCTAGCACTCTGGGAGGCCGAGGCGGG
>NW_012150352.1:72909-143014 GCF_000956105.1 Propithecus coquereli | reverse complement strand
ATTTAATCTATTTTGGTAGAATCAGGCTCTTCACAGCAGCCTTACTGTGTCTCTGGACTTTTTAAGTACTGGTCTAGTTAGTCCCAGATCACTGAAAATTTTCTTGGTGAATTAGGTGATAGTCTTAGAATTTCACATTCAACTTAGCAATAGTTTTCTAATGAGATAGTTTGAAACTTCCTTTAAAAACACTATTTTAGCATGTCAAAAGTTCAAATATTTTTCATAGACAGTGCTTGGTGCTGATGAGTTATAATCTGACCTATATTTTATTTTTAAAAAAGCAACCAAATATAATTCAACATTTTAACTCCCTAAAACGTAAAGAAAAACTACCAGCAACCCAATAGTGCTCACAAAAAGGAAATGCAAATAACTCTAGAACATATGAAATGACACACAATTTTACTTATAATTTTTTAAAAAGCAAATTAAAAATAGATTTAAAAAATACTTATTTTTCTAGTGGATAAGTATTATGAGACTGTGTTGAAGCTCAGAAAACAGTACGCCAAAGTGAAGAACTCAGAAGCAGCCTCAGAAACAAGTTTTTCACTGACCCTTTCCTGTCCTGCCTCTCTGCCCCCTTCTCCCCTGAGACTAGCCGTGGAAACTAGAATCCCTCTTCCCCAAGATGAGTCATAAAAACCAGAACCCCTTTTCCCAAAAGCTAGCCACAAAACCTCAAATTTTTCTTTGTAAAAACTGGCCTTAAAGAAATTATCTGACCTATTTTGTTTGACTGCAGGTCATCAGACCCCCATTCCAAAGAGGGCCCTGACCCACACCCAGAAGGAAGGACTGCATGCTCACAAAGGCCAGGAAGAATCTAGACAGACAGGCCTTGCTGAGGTTTCCCCACCCAGTCTGTTAGCATTAGATCATACTTTTTGTTTAGTCATTTTTACATGGCTGTCCAGACTTTGCTGAACCTAAGCATAAAAATGGACAATTCCCCTGCATCTTTGGGTCTTCATTCCGAAGGCTCCCATGTATACATGCTAAATAAATTTGTATGCCTTTTCTCCTATTAATCAATCTGCCTCCTGTCAGTAGTTTTTCTGCTAACTTTTAGTGGCCCGAGGACCTTGGTCCCTACAACTGCAAAACAGATACCTTTATACATTGCTACAAATGCAAAATGGTGTAAACTTTATAGAGAATAATCTGGCAATATTTATCAAATTAAAAATGTTTCAACTGGATTTCATTTAAAAAAAAATAACTTTGACTCATACCTCAAACCATATACAAAAATGTACCTCAAATGCGTCATAGACTTCAATGTAAAACCTAAAATGATCAATTTTGCAGAAGAAAATATAGGAGAATATTTTTATGACCTTGGATGAGGCAAAGACTTCATAAGTATGAAACCAAAAGCATAATCCATGAAAGAGCACATTGATACTTTAGACTTCATCAAAATTAAAAATTTCTATTCTTTGAAAGATGTGAAGAAAGTAAAGACAAATCACACATCAGAAGAGATATTTTATAAAACATATATCTGATTAATAACCAGAATATATAAAGAACTTTCAAAGTTTAATAAGAAAACTAACAGCCCAGTTTGAAAAAATGGGCAAAACATTTCCACAGACACTTTACCAAAGAAGATATACAGACAGCAAATAAATACTTGAAAAAATGCTCAACATCATTAATCATTAGAAAAGTGCAAAGTAAAATCACAATGAGATACTACTGCATAGTTTTTAGATAGGATGGCTAAAATCAAAGAGATTGACCATAGCCAGTATTGCTGAGGATGTGGAGCAGCTGGAACTTTCTTATACTGCTGGTAGGAATTGCAAATGGTCCAGCCACTTTAGAAAACAGTTTGGAAGTTTTTTAAAAGTTAAACATATACTGACCATATGATCCATCCATTCTACTACTAGTTATTTAGCCAAGATAAGTAAGCATATATCCATACAAAGGTGTACACATGAATATTCACAGCAGCTTTATTTGTAATAGCCAAAAATTGGAAACAGCCCAAATTTTTACCAAAAAACAAATGAATAAACAAATTGTGGGTGTATCCATACAATGGAATACTAGTCAACAAAAAGAAAGGAATGAACTATTGATACAGACAACAATGTGGATAAATCTCAAAATAATTATGCTTAGTGAAAGAAGTCAGACTAAAAGACTAAATACTGTGTAATTCTATTTACATAAGATTTTAGAAAGGTAAACTAATCTGTAGTGACATAAAGCAAATCAGAAGTTGTCTAGGAACCAGGAGGTGTTAGGAGCTGGATAAGGAGAGGCAGGAGAAGGAAAATACAAAGGGACACAAGGAAATTTTGAAAGATGTTGGATATGACCACAATCTTGATTGTGGTGATAGTTTCACAGTTGAATACATGTGTCAAAATGTATCAAAAATGAACATTTTAATTATGTGTAGTTTATTGTATGGCCAATAACACCTCAGTAAAGGCTTGTTAAAAAAATGCACATACCATTTGGCCTGGCAATTCCAATTCAGGAATCTCTTCTACAGAAATGTTTGCAAATGCACGAAGTGATATTTGCCTAAGGTTATTTATTGCACCATAGTTAATAATACCAAAAGACTGGAAATAAATTAAATGTTCATTAGTAGGGAATTTGAGAAATAAATCATGTTTCACAGTGGAATATTAGAGAAGCATAATAAAGAATAAGTTCTTATTCTACTGCTAGGGGACAATCTCCCATAGATCAAGTAATAAAAAACAGACATAGAACAGTGTGTATATCATACCAATTTTTGTATTTGAAAACAGGAAAAATGTATAGTCATAGTGTATGTTTGCAAAAGGTAAAAATTACCTCTTTGACAATCCACATAAAATTAACAGTAATTGGTTTCTATACCAGAATGTGGATAGTTTGGAGACAGAAGCATGAGAGAGTCTTTGCTTTAAATCCACTGGTTTCTTTTGAATTTTGTTCATTTCTTTGTTAGAGCCATCTCTGTATAATGAAAAACTTAGTCATTGCATTTTACCCCCCTTCAGATTATTTTACTTCTTATTATATTGCATACCACTACTAAAATGCAAAGGACTGAAGTTTAGCAGAATTTTATTAGAATTTCTTTACATATTATTCACAATACTTTTCCTGCAGACTCTCACCTAATTAAGCAAATCTTTTGGTGTAGTTAGACTCTAGCTAAATAAGGCAGTAGCTGAGATTATCTAGGAGGGGAGGTGACATCATCAATAGCAGAGAGACAACAAGAACGTTCAGGTCTCTTAAAGATTCAGTAAAATGGTGCCTTCATGGCATCAGAAAATTGCATCTTCCAAGGCTTAGATATAATGATTACTATGTGACTTTCTCACTCAATTAAAGGCAGATAGCTTTTGTTCCCAAATCTTTGTTATGATATATACATTTAGCTAAAATTCTTAATTCTTTAGATATTTCTTAGATCTTTGGAAAAATATTCAAGCAATTCAATTGTATCAACAGTTTTTTTTCACTGCAGCTGGGATCCTTTCCAATCCCACTGACCACAGGCTGATTATAAAGGCATGTTGCTTGCAGGTGTGTGTTCTCTAACTTTCTTTCCTGCCTCCTTCTGCTTTCTTTTCATAAATTATTAATATCACACTATGTCACATTATTTTTAGCAACCTGTGGGATATTCTGTATTTTTAGTGGCCTGTGGGATACTCTGTATTTTGGATATAGTAGATCTCCATAGGGTAGAGAAGAATGAGTGATTCCTATGCCTTCTATCTGGTATTTACAGGATCTCAAAGCCCTGTGTATCTCTATTAGAAACTTCTAAAATTAGTACAAGTAAATTCATGCATATCCTAATAATGTCAACAGACATAAAACAAAGATTAACAATTTAAATGATCTATTCATTAATTCCTTGTATATTTTAGAATGGCTTACCTTTAACAAGGGTTCATTAAAATCACTTCCCGTTAAATCTTAGATTTTGGTAATGGAGGTGGTGGTAGAGGTGATGGTATTGTTGGTATGCTTGTTTTAAGAAGTATTTCTAGTGTGATTCATTGCATTAACTGAGCAATTGTTTACTGAGATTGACAACTGCACTGGGTTTACAAAAAAAAAATTATCTTTTCTTTCTTGATAAAGTACTAACATTTAAAGAACTGCAGGTCAGAAGGACACAATATTGTTATTCTTTTCAAGGGACTTCATCCTGTCACTTTGTTTTTATTATGACTATAGCTAAATATAGCAAGATATTATGTAATCTCAATAGTTAGAATGCTAGATACTTCTTCAGAGCAAAGCCCTTTTCATAAACCTGATATTTCTCACACAAATGGTAGATTCATGACTCCAGCATTTGCAAGCGAGTGGTAGAGTTCCAGATGGTTGTTTAACAACCATACAAAAGGTCCACATAAATAGATTTGCTTAAGGAAGCAAACAGTTGTATGTGGTTCAATACACATAGTCAAACCAGTGGGGAAAAAATTAAGAAACATTAAACCTTCAAGTAAATCCTCTTCCTGTTTCTGGCTGAAACTGATCTCTACTCTGCCCTCCACGATTGCAAAAACAAAACATGTTTTCACCCAAAACTAAATGGCCCACAAGAAATATTAATAGTTAAACCAGCTTCCAAGAGACTGTGCCTATCAGCTGAGAGTGAGCCTAGACACCTAACTCTGAGGCCAGGGTCTGGCACACAGTTATTAATGGTAAATATGTATTTAATGGATTAAAAATGGGAGGTTTTTTTTTTTAATGTGAAGAAAAAGTGGCAGAATTAACTAGGAGGCAGTATTATTTTTCAATCCAAATAGCTTTAAAAATCTAGAATTCTAATCATAAAGGTGTTTGTTTCCTTGTACATATATATTATAGGATGCTGAATGGCATTTGAAAGTATATACATTAAGCATTTTGGAGCCTTAAATGAAATATATTGTGTCGGAGTATTTCTTAGGCAATGAAAACCAAAGCTGAAGTATATTAAATAACATAAATAACTAACATCATTTAAGCCTCATCAAAACCTTGTAAAATATTATTTAAAATAGATATCATTTTATCTTTTTCAGGTAAGAAAATATAGACTTAGGGAGCCTCAGTGACTTACTTAAGGCCACGTATCTAGAGTAAGTGGCAAATAGCTCCATTCAAATAATTCCAGAAGTTGGTTTCTTCTCACTATAGCACATTATCTTACCTTCCCTCAGAGCCAATCTGTTTCTGCTCTGAATGCCTAGAGCATTTATAACTTCCCATAATCATTTAGCTCTGCTGATGCTGCCTGATCTATAATGTAATTCTGTGTGTCATGTTATCTATTTTCTATTCTATTAATTTCCATTCTTATTTTTATTATGCTCTTTCTTATGTCTTTTGTCTTTATTTGCAGTTTTTCTAACTTCCTAAGTTTAATGCTTAGTTTTTTAAAACCTTTTTATATTAAAATAAATTGATTTTAAAGCTATAAATTTCCCTCTAGCACTGCTTTAGCTGCATGTATCCTACAAGTTTCGACATATAGTACAGTTGCCCCTTAGTATCTGTGGGGAATTGGTTCCAGGATCCCCATGGATACCAAATTGTTCAAGTCCCTGGTATAAAATGGCATATTATTTGTGTATAACCTATGTACATCCTCCCATATACTTTAAATCATCTTTAGATAACCTATAATACCTAATACAATGTAAATGCTATGTAAATAGTTGTTCTATGGTATTATTTAGGGAATAATGACAAGAAAAATGTCTGTACATGTTCAGTACAGACAAAAATTTTTTTTAGTTGAATTCTTGTATACAGAACCCACAGATATGGAGGGCTAACTGTCCTTTGATGGTTGTTTGATGCTACATATTTTGTGAATTTAATTTTAAGTTCATCTATAACAAATTGACTATTTAGGAGTCTTTCTTTTTTTTTTCTCCCACTAGTTTCTTTTTCCTTGTTTTATCGATTAATAATCTAATTGCAATGTTGTCAGACAGCATGAATTATATATAATAACAGTTTAGGGTATGTGAAGACTTCTTTTATGGCCTTGTACATGGTTAATTCTAGAAATTGTCCATATACCTTTGAACATGGTCATAAGAGGTTTTGATAGGCCACTTAGTCTTTATCCTCATCTCAGACTATTATAGATAGGTAAATAGGTAAGTTCTCTCCCATGGATTATTTCTATAATTTGGTTGAAAATTCTCCTATAATATATATGCCTTGGTGGAAATGGAGGTCAGTAAATAGGAAAACAACAACATCAAAGCTAAGTTTGTTTTTTCAGAAAGTGGATTTTTGTTCAAATATGTAACAAACATCATTGCTTCGTAAATTAAATCTACAGGCATTGAAAGTCTGATTTGAGAATTATGCTACAATACCTCCTTTTGGAATACTAAAAAAATAAATAGGTAGATAGGTAGATAGATAAATAGACTCCCATCAGGTTTTGCTTTGTAAAATATATCTGCACTCTTTAGGCTCCTGACTCATGTACACAGCATATTAGGAATAGTCACCAGCTCAAACTGTCTGACCAGCAGGTGGCACATGCCTACCTGCTAGTGACTACAAATAACCAGTAACTACATATCCAGCAGTGCCTTTTCTTCCTGCTACTGTGAACTGCTGTGACTGCTCAGATTCTGATTTTTATATTACTTTTGTTTTTCCTGAAGATTTTTTTGCCCTTTCTTCTGCTTAAAGTCTTACTTAAGTCAAATAGAAGTTAAGATTTTATTTGTAAAACAATTAATAGCATTTATTCTTTAATGTATTGTTTCCCCAAACTCTACCCTTAAAATAATTCAATGTAACACAATTAAGTTATTTACAAGTTAACCTCAAATTCTTAAATAAATGATTAAATCAATAATGTAATGATGTGAATTGCAACTTGTCATAAAAATTGATGGAGTTTCTTTTTGTAGATTAGAGTTGATCAGAGATTTTTTTAACATGATAATCAAGGACCCTAAGAAAGGATTAATGGAGGGACTTCAAGGTGGCCATGAATCCCATAAAATTATGTACAAAATGTTGTTTGTGGGACCTTTTTTTTTTTCTGAGAAGAGGTATAGCTTTTATTATTAAACTCTCTGGGACAAAAAAACTAAAAAAATGATACAGTGGTAGACTATTTTCCTTTAAATCACTGTAAATCCTAACATAAATAAACATAAAGAATTTGGACATTATCTATTTTTTTCTCTTGTACATGCCTAGTACCGCTCCAAAATGTCATTTTATCTTTTAAAGGAGTTTGTTTTAGGATCAAGTTAATTTCAATAAGCATAAAGTATTTAGCTTTTTCCAACCTTGGGTAGTTCTCATTGATCCTTTCTATAACAAATATACAGTTGTTTACCTTTTTTTAACTGGCATTATTAATAAACTTAACAATCTCTAAATTTCTGGGCACACAGCATTTAATTAAAGGTCCTTTTCCAGTTTTATTTAAATAGTCTTCGTGATATTTGCTCTCTCACACTGAGCCAAAACCTTGATTAAAAATAAGATTTTATAAGCCATTTAAAATTTTAAAAAATTTAGAGAATCCCCAACAGAAAACCCCAGAAAATAGCATATAAGAAAATTTATATTAAAGGCAGGAAAAAGGCAATCTAATATTTAGGGAAGTAACTTAAAGTACCCCTCAATAATATATATTTAAATGTTATTGGAGACAGGTTTTTTGTGGATTTAATCTAGATATGGGAAGGAAATTCTAAGGCTCATATTTAAAGAAAGAATGTAATCAGGGAAGAACGAAGAAATCCTGTTGTCAGAGGAATTGACAACACCTCCCCTTGACCCCACATATCTTTCTCTGTCAGAGGAAGGCTTTAAATCAGCAGGTCTTATCAGTCAAGTTATTTGATTTCAAGCAACCAAAGCTGCCTTTGCTTGATTTAAGCAGAAAGTTAATTACTTAATTAATTGTATAGTGGATACCTCCCAGAATTACTAGGAGTTCAAGACAACCAGTCTCAAAGATAGACTTGGATTTATGCTGTTATGGTGCTAATGTAAACCTCAAGAAAATCAAATGTCTAGGAAGATCGGAGATGTCTAGGGAGATGTTTTGTAGAATGAGAAATTTGTTCCTTCTCTGTATTAGCAGTTTAGAATATGATACCTTTTTAACGAACAAAATTTCTTCCAGTTATGCTTACTTATATAGTTAGTTGCAGACACCAAATTTAAATGATCAATAACTTAAAATTTTCCCCTGGATATAAGGGTGATATTTAACTCCCACTAGACTGTATTAATTTCTGGAGACCGGGACCCAGACTATGTCTTCTTCACTACTTTATTTAATCTTAGCGTCTCTAATAGTACACTTAGCATAGAATAAATTCTCAAAAATGTTGAATGAATGAATGAATGGATAAAGTAGGGAAGAAACACACCAGCAAAATGATTCTGTTACTTGTGTAACATCAACAGTAATGAACTATTCCACCCACCCCATTATCTTACACACATAACTTTACTCAGAGAAAATTAAGCTGATTAGAGTTAAGAACATTTCTAAAATTAAACTAAAAGTCAGTAGGCTCCCTTCTCCCCAGTTCCTAAGTCACTGGTTATCAACTCTGGAATTTAGACCAGAAAATGTAACCATGTGGGCCACTTGGGAGAAAAAACTAATATCATAAGGCTCGTATCTTGATATGGTACCCTAACGATCCATAAATGCTAAAGTTAGGGACACCCACTTACAAGATGAAGTGCTATTTTTTACTTCCTGCTTTGGTTTCAGCATTGAGTAGCACTGTGTTACTATGCCTAAAATTAGACGAAAAGTACATGTCTTATTCCAGGGCTTGGTTTTTTTGCAAGATGGTGACTTGAAAAGTTTTATTCATTGTGGTTTTTTAATATAATTCCTACCAAGTAGTTGTAGGAAATAATGCAGTCATTCTTTCCATTTTGAAAGGCAGGAAATGTTAACACAGAGGGTTTACATGGAGAATATTTCTTTAGAAAAACATATTTCCCACCATGTTCCCTGTTATAGCACTTGCTCCAGAGGATCCCATGCATGTGACTCCAGGAACCTTCACAAATGAGGTGGAAATGGAGATAAAATTAATTTTTGAATCAAAAGAGATATTTTCACATGAACATGTGTTTCTACAGTAATATATTAATACTAACAGAACTTAGAGAAATACTGTGTAAGTGTTATAGTGGTAGTTGTAGATGACATGGTATCATCACAAATAATAGACTCAAAATATTGATTTCTCACCTCCCTTAAAACACAAAGGCCTTTTTCCCCAAGAGCCTGTAAGCAACCTACAATTCTACAGAATAAATAGACACAGAACACTTAAGAATATGAGAAGTTGGTCTTTAAAGCATTGCATTGTTCTAGGTTTCAATGGTATAATTGAACTCAGCTACCAAAGGATGTAAATATCAATCACTCCCCCACAACCTCCTTCTTTGTTTCCATTGGAAGTCATTAATTAACACATCTTGGAGATCTTTTATGACTCAGAATCCAAGGAGAGACCTAACAACTATTATTTGGTGGAAGGAGTAGAAAAATCGAACAGTTGTCATGACAAGAAGGATTAGTAATCCATCCATTTAGGGGAAAAAGTCTAAACGAGTAATAAATAAGTCTTGCCATTAGAACATTAGAAATTTATGACAAAAATATGCCTGTAATGTTAGCAGAAAAGTGCTACTTCTCTAATCATGAAACTGCCATTTTTCAAAAAGTATTTCTAAGGTATTTTATTGTAAATTCAATATCTACATGAAATCAAAAAATCCAACATTTGTCTTCATATCAGGATCTTGAGGGAGAGATTAAAACTGGAGACCCAGATCTAAGAATTCTCTGCCTAAAGCTTGCAGGCCCTCTGTATAAATATTACCGATCAGGTTACCTTAGGTGCAGGTTCAATACCTATCTCTACTTTCCTGTGGCTTATACCATTTCATTGGCCTGAATTGCCTCCCTCTGTCTGCCAAAATCTTATCATCCTTTTATCTTGCATCCACATGCCACCGCCTTTATAGCTTCCCTAGTGTCTAATATAGACCTACGCACAGACACGTTAGAAATAAACTCTCAGTTCTCCTAACACTTTTACATTTGACATGAAAATTATAATGCATTCTGTCTTCCATTTTAGTTATTTGGGTAATATCTTAAAGACTTCTTCCAGATCAGGGGCTCTCAAACTTTATCATCTGGGTCACTTGTAAAAGATCCAAATTGTTGTGGTGGGTCCTTGGAATCTGCCCTTTCAATATGTTCCCTATGCTCTAAGTTTTATTCTTCTTAGTGTCAAAAATTTTCTACTTTTTGTTCATAGCCAAATCACAATCTCTCTTTAAAAAAATTTGGCTATATTCCAGTGTTTTAAAATTTTATCCCAGGTGCCCCATTCAACCATCTATCATTTTGGCCATATTTGGACATTAGTAAGATTGACTAGACTGTAAGTAACAAACAAATTCTCAAATATCAGTAGCTTAACACAACAAAGGTTTATTCCTCCCTCAGATCACAACCCTGTGCAGATCAGGCATCCCACCTCTGTATTTTAGCCATGCCATCTGAAACATATGACCTACAAGTTTCTTATGACATGGACATATGACATTTCTCATATTTTATTGCCCAGAACTAATTATATGGCCCAAACTTACTGCAAGGGAGATGATGAAATATGAGCTATTTGGTTTGCACTAAGAATCTCTGCCCAAATTAAAATGTCAGTTGTTTGACTTTTAAAAATATCTTGTAACATCTTCAACTCAAATGTCCAAAAGAAGATTTACCAGCCTGCAAATCTTTATAAGAGCTATTATTCCCTGAGCATTAGCTATTTTACTATGGCAATCCGAGACTATCAAATTTAATTCTTACAACAACCCCATGAGGTAGGTATTATTAGCTTCAATTTTTGAAAGGCAATAAAATTTAGAAAGTATGGTAATATAACTTGCCCTAGTATACAAATCTCATAAGTTGTGAAGCCAACTATCAAACAAAGCCTGTATCTCACAAGTTCATTTTCTTAGGGACTGCTTTATATCTCCTTGAAAACTACTAACCTAAAGTGATCTTTCTAAGCCACTAATATGACAATATTACTATCTACTGATTTTAGAATACAGTTCAAAAAATCCTACACGGCACAAAAAGCCTTTCCTGACTTTTTTTTTAAAACTGTCTAGCCTACTTTATCATAATCACAGAACTTTAACAATTTTAATTCAGCCATACTAAACAATGCGTATTTCCATACTATCCCCAAGTTTTTTCTCACTTTAATCACTTTTTCTGCTATACTCCCTGTCTTAGATAGCTAACTCCCATATATATGTTACTTTACACTTATTGAAAAATATTAAGATAATAAAGAAGAGTGGTAAAAATTTAGGGAAAATCAGCATCATGAACCACTGGATTCAGTCAACAAAACAACTAACATCTGTGGGAAAAAAAGGATGAGCAGAAGAATACATTAAAATAAAAAAAAGTCCTAAAATAAATTTTAAAAAGCTGTTATAACCATAAAACATTAATGGATTTTTAGGAAAAAGAGTTTGTGGAAATGTAAGAAGTGATTGTTAAAATAGAAAAAATTCAACAAATGAAATTAATAGTAATATAAGTATAGCTAAAGATTACATTATTGAGACATAAAATGAAGTAAAGGAATTCCTCCAGAGTGTAGCTTAAAAGATAACCTCAATTTCATGATACCATTTAAAAAGTAACAATAATTTCCTTATGTCATCCTATATCTAGTCAGTTCACACCTAACCATTGTCTTGTAGTGTTTTCTTTAGTTTGTTGGAATCAGGAAACAAAACAGGCATTTTAGACATTTGATAAGCCTAAGTCTCTTGTATTCTGTAGTTTTCCCCTCCACATTTTTTCTTGTGATTTTTTTTGGGGGGAGGCAGTTGTCATTGAAATAATTGGGTTGTTTGTCCTATAGAGTTTTGCACGACATTTGTTAAGTGGATCTCTACTTTGTCTATTAATTGTCTATTAATTTGTCTATTAATTGCTGGCAGAAAATTAGTCATCAAGTTGGAAAAAAATAATCTCAACCTCTCAACCTCAACACCCTATTCAAAACTAAATTGCGCCAAGCACAGTGCCTTACACCTGTAATTCTAGCAATTTGGGAGGATGAGGCAGGAGGCTTGCTTGAGGCCAGGAATTCGAGACCCCATCTCTATTAAAAAATAGAAAAATTACCAGGTGTGGTGGTGCATGCCTGTAGTCCCAGCTACTGTGGAGGCTGAGGTAGGAGAATAGCTTGAGCCTAGGAGTTTGAGGTTGCAGTGAGCTATTATACTACCACTGCACTCTAGTCTCAAAAATAAATTATAAAATAAAATAAAATGCAAACTGTTTATCGGTCAAATATATAAAACAAGTCTATAATATTACTAGAAGGAAACCTCAAAAAAAAAAAATATATATATATATAAAGATCCAGCCGAGTGCAGTGGCTCACACCTGTAATCCTAGCACTCTGGGAGGCTGAGGTGGGAGGATTGCTTGAGCTCAGGAGTTCAAGACCAGCCTGAGCAAGAGCGAGACCCAGTCTCTACTAAAAAAATAGAAAGAAATTAGCTGGACAACTAAAAATATATAGAAAAAAAAAATTAACCGGGCATGGAGGCTCATGCCTGTAGTCCCAGCTACCTGGGAGGCTGAGGCAGGAGGATCGCTTGAGCCCAGGAGTTTGAGGTTGCTGTGTGTTGCTCCATGAATTAGTATTAAACGTGTTTTGGGACAGGATATGTCTTAGGAGTTTTTACAGAGCTTTGCCCTGAAGGCATAGGTGAATGTGCTGGTTTGCATTTCGAATGCTGTTACACTGGAAGGGCGTCTCTGAAAGGCAGTAGCGGCTGTATCCCACGAGGCGCCGCGTTTCTCAGACCTAAAGAATTGGATTTGCTTTGTAAAGCACAAGCGAATCTGTTAAAAACTATAGGCTGAGAGCTGAGGATGGAGTGCCCTCCGGAACAAACAGCTTCCCGGAAAGGCCAGCTTCACAAACGGCCAAAAGCAGAGCCTTTGTTTAAACTACTCTAGACTACCTGTCTCCATTCACAATAACCTAATAAACATGGAGCTTGCATATCTCTGTTTAACCCCTCTGTTTAAATGATAAACTTACCTTAGAATTTAGAAATTAACCTTTGAAAGACTTTGTAACCGTTTGCTCACATAAATAGAAATAGTTAAAGAATCTGTAGAAGCCTTCTGTAAAAGCCTTTTGAAAATCTGTTAACCTGAGAGGAACTACCTGTTGTTATGTAAATTTGTTACCCCTGACAATTGTTCACTATTTTCTATAAGTTACCATGTAAGACCTCATTCGGGGCTTTTTGAGACCAACGGAGAGGTCCGAGCCCCCTGAGCTCCCGCTTTGCCTATAATCTTTATAAACTTATAAAACTATATCTTTGTCTCAGTGTATTCTTTTATTTCTTCCATTTTCCATTTCTCTCTATTATTTTCTTATCCCTTGCAACTCTACCAAAGGGACCCGGTTTTTTGTGGGGAACACTGGCCACGTTCCCCGCAGCTGTGAGCTAGGCTGACGCCATGGCACTCTAGCCTGGGCAACAGAGTGAGACTCTGTCTCAAAAAATAAAATACATAAACTAAAAGATCCCACAAAAATTTTAACTTGTCTATGTCAAAGTTTACTACAATCAAAATTAAACAACACAAAGGACTGAAAGAGATACCTGAAATTAATGTAATATAAAAAAAATCTGTCATATAGAAAGAGTGTCTACAAAAAGATGTCTTTTGTACATAGGGAATAGAAAGAGAAATTCATGAAAGAAATAGAAATCATCCATAAATCTATAAATTTCAAACTGATCAGTAATCAGAAAATACAAGTTACCGGTTTTTGTACATAAAATTGAATTAAATTAAGTAAATTGACAGTAACTATTATTACCATGGATATGGGGAAATGGGCCTTGAAACTCACTGCCTGTGAGAAAATAATTTGTGTAGCCTTTTGTGGGGCAATTTTATAATACTGAATACAATGTTAAACAGAACCATTGACTCAGTAATTCCACTTTTGGAAATTATCCTACAAATAGGCATTTATCCAATGGAAGCACTTGCATATGGCAACAAAGCTGTATGTACAAGGATGTGTATCCCATACTGTTTGTAATACAAACACTGGAAACAACGTCAGTATCTATCAAGATGGGAACAGTTAAATTACACTGCATCCATACTGATCACTAAAATAAAGTGGTTAAAGAGAATGAAGTAATCTGTACTAGCTTGCAGAGTATTGTAAGCTAATGAATTTTGTTAAGGGAAAAAGCAAGCCACAGGAAAAAACACACAGAATGTTCCCATTTATTTAATTAAAAAGCATATATATGTGCAAATATACATAAAGATGTAAATCCATAGAAAATTCTGAATGGATACACACTAAACTATATACAGTGGATATTCTGAGGAGAATGACTTGTCAGAAAAATCAGATTTCCTTTTTAGCGCTCTACATTTATTGAGTTTTTTAAATCAGAATTCTGTATTTCTTGAGTAATTAAAAAAAAAACTTTCTCTCCTCATGATAAAATTTCTCAGAGATGAAGCTTTTAATTATTTCACTGCTGCAGTTTGGTCAGGACTAAAGGTAGAATAAGGTGCTTACTTTATCATTGTTAGTTAATCAAATAAAAATTATTTTGATACACAAGTTTAATCATTCAATAAGAATTAAAAAGGAAAAGAAAGTATATTTTCTCTAGAATTCCATAACCATGTCAGAACACACACATACACACACACACACACACACACATGCACACACATAATTTCTTGCAGGAATATGAGATATTTCTATCTCAGAAACTGCTAGTTTGGAAATTAATGTGTCTTAGATAAGTCACAATCTCTCTTAGCCTCTATTTCTGAGGGGTGGGGTGGAGGGGAAGAAGGAGGAGAAGGAGAGAAAAAAGGAGTTGCTTTTTTCTCTTAGGGATTTTTTAAATTTGCAGTTTTATTATGAAAATTCTCAAATATATAAAGATGTAAAAAGAAGAGTATAATAAAGCCCCATGTACACATCACCTATCTTATGAAACTACTTACTCATAGCCAATATTGTCCTACCTAAATCCAATTCCCTTCCACCCTCCACCAGATTATTTTGAAGCAAATCCATCTATAAATGTTTTAGCTCTAAAAGATAAGGATCTGTGTTGAAAAACAACATCCCACCTAAAAAGCTAACCACTGTTTCTTATTATTATTAAATATTCAGTCAGTATTCATATTTCCCTTATAGTTTTTGTTGGTTTTACATTTTTTGGAGTTTATTTGCTTTAAACAGGATCAAAATAAGGCCCACACGTTGAAATTTATTGCTACATCTAATAAAATTATTTGATTCATATAAAGTCACTCTTTCTCTCTCATGGTAGAATCTATACTATTTGTCTTTTTTTTTTTTTTATTTCAGGGTATTATGAGGGTACAAACATTATGGTTACACTTTATGTCTTTGCCTCACCCAAGCAAGGGTTAAAGGCATGCCCTTCCCCCCTACAATGTTCCCCATGTCCTTTAATTGCGGGTTTACCCCACCCCCCCCAAATCCTCCTAATCCCTGGAGAGTATTACTGCCATGTGAGCACCCTAGTGTTCATCAGTTAGTACCAATTTGATGGCGAGTACAAGTAGAGCCCATTCTTCCAATCTTGTGGAGCCTCACTTTGAATAATGGGCTTAAATTTAATCCAGGAAAGTATAAGAGGTTCTAGATCACTGTCGTTTCTTATGATTGAGTAATATTCCATTGTATACATATACCAAATTTTAATAATCCACTCATGGATTGATGGGCACTTGTCTTGTAGCATTTCCGTCCATCAGCATTTTGCCGATTGCATCTCTGTTGTGTCAAATAACTGCATAATGGTAGTTAGATCCCATACCTTGATCAGACTTCGATTCAATCGTTTAGATTAGAAAAACTTCTAGATACATCGTGTTTTGTGCTACTATCAGGAGCTACATAGTATCTGGTTGTCACTCGTGATTTTTAGTAGCCATTAATGTTCTCTGCCTAGACAGTGGTCATTAGAGATGTGCAGTTTTCTCAGTCTGTTTGGGCTGCTATAATAAAATACCTTAGACTGAGAAATTTGTAAATAATAGAAATTTATTGCTCACAATTCTGGAGGCTGGAAAGTCTAATATCAAGGTGCCAGAAGATTCAGTTTCTGGTGAGGCCCCATTCCTCATATGTATCCTCACATGGCAGAAGGGCAACGCAGCTCCCTCAGCCCTCTTTTACAAGGACACTAGTTCCATTCACAAGGGTTTTGCCCTCATGACTTAGTCAATTCCCAAAGGCACCACCTCTTAAAACCAACCCATTGGGGATTAGATTTCAACATATGAATTTTAGGGGAACAAACATTCAGACCATAGCAATAGTTTTGAAATTTTACTCTCACAAGTTGACAGAGTTAGTACTTGTGTCTCCATTGAACTAAGGAAATAACTATAACTTGCTTGTGGGAATAGTGGTGCCAAGATAAACCCAAACAATTCATCCAGCTCACTAAAATGGCAAAAAGATTATCTCATCCCATCCTACCTCTCTATATACACATTTATTTTTCTTTCCTGGAAAAATATTGTTTTCATTCATTTAAGTAAGAGGAATTTTTTGCCTCATCCCCAAACTAATTTCCTGGTGAGGGTGATGGGGGTAGTGGGTCTAGGATGTAGGTAGAAATAGATGGACAGGTGATGTTTATTGTGCATATATATGTGTTTGTTCTTCTATCCAGTTATGCCATACTTATCAGTCACAACAATAATAAGCATAAGAGACAAAACTGATGGCAGAAAAAAACGTCCTACAGCTGTGTCTATTTCAACATGGCTTCAATGAAGAACAGAGCAAAGTTATAGTTTCTAAAAACCAGTAGCAAATATTTGGAGCATTTTAATTTTAAAAAGTCATTTTTTTTCCATTCAAACCATGTTGGAATTAACACATAGAAAGCGACTTACTCAGACCCACCGTTCATTAGAACAGACCATGATATGCATGATTACCCATTTCTCATCTTGGCTTTAAAATTTCACTTATTTATTCAGTGTCTAACAAATATTCATTGAATGTCTACTTTGTGGTAGACATTTTGCCAGAAAAATTAGATACATAGTAAGCAAAAATAACAGTCTAGAAAGTGAGACAATTACACAACACAAGTAAACATAAAATGGCAAGAAGGAAAGGTATCTGATGTTTTAAGAGAATATAATAGGGTGACTTGGCCTAGTTTGGAAGATCAGAAACTGTTTTCCTGAAGGAGAGAGAAGCCACATTGACATGGATTGTGCAGGTAGTGGAACGTAAAGAAAAATAAGCCTCTCTTTTTGAAAGTTTGACCATAAAGGGGAGTAGAAAGAAATGTGCAGTCCAGTAGAGAAGTTTGAGGTGACATATGAAGGACGAATTAATGTGGTGAAGAGGGGGAAGGAAGTGCATTCCAGGTAGAGAGAAAAGACTAGGCAACAGCCCAAATCAGCAAAGAGGAAGCACATGAGTGTGGCTGGAGTATTTCTGAATGATGGGAATATGGAATGTGAGACGAGAGTGGGGCATTAGAGAGCAACTGGATGGATAGGATACTATGCCGTCTGACCACACGTCCCAGTTTTCCTGGGGTAGTTGCAGTGTTTATAAGTTGTCCTAATGTATCTATTAATAGTTCCCCCTTTTACTTGCTAAAGTGTCTCATTCTGGACTATAAGTTATATAGTCATCTTTCTATAGGTCATTTTATAGAGTTTATCCCAAGAACAACTGATAGAAACTTTAACCAAAGCAGTAGCATGATCAGATTTTATTGTAAAAAAAAATAATCACTCTGGTTTTATCAATGTGCTGTAGGGGTAGAAGGTTGTGTGGACTAGTGAGAGGATCTTGAAGAAGTTCAGGACAAAAGTGATGGCTTACACACAGCAAGAAGTGGATCAGTTTGAGAGATATTTAGTACTAGATTGAGAGAACTTGGGGATATATTGGAAATGGGTATCAGAGATAAAGGAGAAGAGGTGTTAGGGATGATCCCCAGGTTTGTGTGTGTGCTGAGTGATGGTGCAAAGCTGTGGTGCAGGTTACAGCAAGCAGGTGATGGGGTCATCTGGGTTTGCGTTTGTATCATATTGGTGAGATGAACAATCTGAAGAACAAAGGTGTTAGGGATGTTAGCATGAGTGTTGCTGATTAAAGAACCACACAATCTAAGCTGAATAAGGAGGACAGAGAAGAAGGGAGGCGATTGATGGATCAGGAATAAGGGGAGGGGTCAATGGCCTGGAAGCCCTGGAGATGCCAAAGAAAGATCATAATTAGCCCAATCGATCAAGCCAGCTGGAATGTTATGCATTTTTGGTTGTAGAGCAGAAGTCTTGACTTAAAGATGACAAGATAGTAGGTATGACCTCAGGAATACGTGACCAAGAGGACAAATTCCTCTACTTTCTCACTGTAATCTATGGCTCCACCATTTCTCTCCTGACCTAGTGCCATACCCTAGCTGTTCGCCCTGCTTCTACTCATAAGATTTTCAGTCTTCTTCTCAGAGAATAGTCTATTTTCCACACTTCAGAGTAATCCTTTTAAAATGTAAGTCATCTTATATCTCCTCCTATTCAAAACCCTGCAATGGCTTTTTAGAAGTAAATTCAAAATTTCTTCCACCTATAAGGGCATATGTACCTGGCTTCTGGCCACCTCTCCAAGTTCACTTTTCTCTGCTTCCAGCAGTGGGCTTCTTGCTCTTCTTCCAGTTTAACCAGCAAGATCCATCTCAGAGACAATACTCCTGCTGCTCCGTCAATTCTGTCCCAAGATGCTGCATGATCACTGCCTAGTCTTTGTTTAAATGTTACTCTTCAGAATCCTTTCCTGATGGCTCTATCTAAAATAGCATTATTTTAAATAATGTCTTTGCATTATTTAATTTCATAGCACTTAACTACCTGACATTATATTATATAGTTATTTATTATTTTTCAGGTTTTTTCCAGTGAAATGTAAGCTCCATGCAGGTAGAAAAACTTTTTTGTTGTTGTTTACTGCAAGCGATGACTAGGAGCTTGATAGATATTTATTTTATATAATAGCAAATAGAAGACAAGGAGATCAAAGAATGGAGCAGCCAGTTTTCCAAATGATTGATCACATGGATGTTGAAGTCCCCCAGGGCTGGACAAAAGTTGTCAGGTATGTGGGAGTGACAGGGAGATACAGAGAAGATATATGAGGAGGAAAAGATTTTTATATCCATGTTTGTTATCAGTTCAGTAATTCAATAGTCAAGCTAAATTTTGTGAACTCTCATATGCTTGTATTTTACTCCTACAAATGATTCAGACTTTTGTTCAGAATTAATAAATATAAATACATATTTATTTTGAATATCATTTGTTACACATCACTCTTCAAATAGAGTTCTTTAAATATTATTGAAGAAATTTGCATACAAAAGGCAGTGCCTCTCAAAAGGATTGCTCATCTCAAAACAAAAGCTATAGGTATTTTATGAGTAGAATTTAAAAGCTTTTAAAAATTACTGCTCCTGAAGCTGTCTCGTATTACATTCATATTTTGTATGTTATATTAATGTATAAAATTCATCTATTTCCTTTCTAAAATATGTATTCACTCTACAGTAGTCCTCCCTTACCCTCAGGGGATACATTCCAAGCCCCCTGGGACACTACCCCACTCTATATATGCTATGTTTTTTTACTATACATTCATACCTATGAAAAAGCTTAATTTACAAATTAAGCACAGTAAGAGGTTAACAAAAATAACATAATACAATGAGACAATTAACATAGTATACTGTAATAAAAGTTATGGAATGTTGTGTCTGTTTGTGTCTCTCTCGAAATATCTTATTGTACTGTACTCAAGTATTTTTGGAGCACCGTTGACCCACATGCGGAAGGTGAAACCATGGATAAGGGGGGACTACTTATCCACTTTTAAGTAGTCACTTGAATTAGAGTGTTTTTGACTGTGAGTAACAGAACATCCAATCAATTGGTTTGAAAAAATTTATTGAATCAAAAAACTGAAAAAAATCCCAGTAATGTTTTTTAAAGCAGGACATGACCCAGGATTCAAATAATTTTCTCCTCTCCCTCTTCTGGTTTCATTATCATACACCAGTCAGCTGCAATCTCACATTACTCTGAATACCAGCAGCTACGCTGCAGAAGAAAATGTGCCTCTCTCTCAGGGATCCTGGCAAAACACTATCTCATTAAATTCCATTAGGTCTAATTGGGGCCCATGCAGAAGCTTGATTCAATCACAGTGGCCAGGGAGACATGATGCTCTGATTGGTTATCCCCTCACTTCTACCCTCCCACCTCCCATACTTTCAAATAAACTCCTGGAGCTCAGAAGAGTCCATGCATCAAAACACGTGGAATGAGAATGGGAAAGAGGCAGTTAGTTACTTAGAGAAAGACAGCAGTACTATTACCAAAAGTGTGTGTTGAGGGTCTGGGGGTTGCTAGGTAACAAAAACCACAGTCCATTAGAAAGTCTTCCAAACATGATGTTAGTCTTTGATGATAGCATATTCATATATAATAAAAACATTTAATATTCTTTCTCGGAATTCCTCACATTAAAAATATTGGGATTAAATTGAAGAAATGCTGTTGGTCAAAAATGAAATTATTCATTAATCTGCTATGTGATAGAAATGCATATAAAATTTAAACTTGTATTGTGATAGAATAAATGGACTTTGAATAGAAGAAGTATGAACAGATCAAGAGATCTGTTTTATTTTCTCTGTTCTAATGCCTGTTTAACCTATCTGGACATGAGTTTCTTTATTTCCTGGATATTTGATGATCTACTTCTCATCCATAGTTTCACTTTCATTACTCTGATCTTTTTTTATGCTGTTGGAATTTTGATAAACATTATATTAAAGCCTTAATTGAAAATATTTGTATCATTAATTTATACCACCCAAGAGATCTATATTTGTCTTGTTCAATCCCTCTTCCACATTTAGTAACAAAAATGTTTAGTTTTCTTCATGGAGTTCTTTTTCTTAAAGTTTTGTGATTAACTTACCCTGGTTATAAGTTTGGGTTTTTTTTTTTTTTTGAAGTAGGTGTTTTCACAGGTTATTACTAACACATAGGAGAGCTATTAATAGTAATTTTTATATAATATACAGTATACCTTTCTAGTCATTTTAGTGGACTTCTAGTAATTCTAATGATTTTGGAGGATTCTCAAGAGTGTTCCTGGATAAAATTATATAATATGCAAATAATAATTTTATCCCCATTTTGTTCTATCTCTCTTTTGTATTTTATTGTCTTGCATAGAGTTTCCAAAAACAATACTGTCTGTTAGTGTTTGGTTAGGAAAACAGAAGTAATTTGAGTTGGAAGCAATTTAACATAACCATATCACCTTATTAAAAGACAATTCACCAGGGCACTTCCGCATATTTTATATTAGTTTTTGTTCTGGACTATCTTTCCAAGGTCATTTAATAGCAAATAGCCTTGAAAGATAGATATCAGATTTCCTTCTAGGTAGATTTGTTTTCCGATCAGGATAATAAAGATAATGTCCTCTCCTGGGCAGGGTTTGCTCAAGTTTTCTAGCAGCCCTCTTATAAGATTGAGGTTTCCTAAATTCAGGATTTATCAGCTGTGACACAAAGCCACTGTGTGCAGCGTCTACCTATGTAGCTCCACATCACTTCTACAGGATTTGGGCAAAAGAAGCTGGTGTGAACATGACACTCATACCGCCTACTGTGCCATAAATAATAAAGTTATTTGTCTCTGACCCAGGAGTCTCATGTCTTCTGCTAGCACTTATATAACTGTGACAGGCTAACTTGATACAAGCAGACTAAAATCTCTGACCCTTCACAGCTCTTGATACTGCTATCTGTTGATGCTCATGAATATTCTTGCAGCTGCTACAGAAGAATAATGGTTTTTCTCTCTTTCCTTAGGAATTTTTCATGATTTCCTCTCATTGTGGAATCAGAGGAAAGAAAGGGAAGAAAGCGAAGAAAGGAAAGAAGGAAGGAAGGAAGGAAGGAAGGAAGGAAGGAAGGAAGGAAGGAAGGAAAGAGCTCTTCTAAATTAATAGAGCCCAGACTTGAGAGCATTAGAAACAAAATAATTATTATACTTAGCGTACGTCTCTTTTCCACCCTTAGTTTCCAGACACATGTATTCTGGATATGAGAGATAAGACATCATAAACTGGATACTGGTTTAGAGGACCTAGTAAAATCTTTGGGGCGGCATATAAATTCCTCATGGTTCATTACTTAATCTGCAATCAAAGGAAGTTTTTAAGATATTAGCATAGTTCTATCGTGTCAGCTGCTTCTTTTGACAGTATATGTGCTAAGACTTGTGATTCTCACAGGTATGAGCCAAGGAGAAGAACTTTATTTTGCTATAAATCTAGTTCTTTGATCAGAAGCAGTATTGCTGTTGGATGTCATGTTGACTAAAACATCTGGTAAATCTTTAGATTATTTAATATAATACTTTATAAAGCATTGTGGGCAGGTAAGACAAATTGAAACTCTTAGTGTCCAGTCCAGTGAAGTCAAATTGCTACAACTTCCATAATGGAAGGAAAAATCGGTAAATGATTCTGTAGGAAATGGTGTCACATCAGATGTTCAGTGTTTGATCTTTGCTGGAGGCAAGTATGTTATTCAGCAAGTCATGAGTAATCTATCCCAATTACGAATTCAGGAATCTGGGAAATAACTCTAAGATTAGACTCATGTACCTAGGGACCCACTTTGATGGGAACTTGAGCCAAAATTCCATTTATTTCCTGGCTTCCATGGTCCTCACTCTGACTGATGAAGCTTGAAGCCATTTTAGGACCTCTGGAATTTATGTCAGTTCAGAGACAGTGCTCTGTTACCTCTGAAATTCCTCAGCATTTCTCCTTTTACTTTGCATAGTCAGTCTGATAAATGGCTAAGGTTTTTTTTTTTTTTTTGAATATATATAAAGTTTAGGAAGATTTCATTTGCGTCACTGTTGAAAGGTGTTTCCTCAAATGGACCTTGCCTCCTATTTATTCAAGATGTAGTCATGTGACATAGGGTCTGCCAACGAAACACATATGCATGAGTCCTGGATGTGGAAATGTGCACCATGTGTCTGTGGTTATGTTCAGGAAGGTGGATTTTCCAGCTGATATGATATAGGCACTCATTTGTTGAAAGAAGCAATGTTGGAGGGCCTGATGCCCAGTTCTAAGTGTCATAGAAACCAAGCAGCAGTGGTAGGTGACACTTTAGCTACATAAGTCCTACAATATGGTTGAAGCTATTGTATTGAAGCTGTTTAGCTTCTCTGCTATGCCCAATATATTTTAAATAAACTTTTTCTCTGTGGAGGTAATGAAAGTATATTCTATTGTTTGGGGAAAAATAACTTACTGAATCAGTTATTCACCGTAGGAAGTTACAAGCACTCAGGAATATTTAGAGTTTAGCTCATAGCGGAACAAATATTTTCCATAAATACAGGAAGATTAGGAGGACATAAAGATCAATACAGAATACTTTTCCAGGCTAAGGAAAGATCAGTCAAAGATTGATTATCTCTATAGACAAGTGCAATTATTGTGCTACAATCAAAATCAGTATCATCATGCCCTCTCAATGGAGGGGAGTAAGGGCTAAATGAGAGCTGCAGATCTGAGTTTAAATCATGGCCCCAAACACTTACTGGCTGTGAAACCTTTGAAAAGGTGCTTAATCTCTTGTAGTCAATTTCATATCTTTTAAGTGGGGATAATAATACTTGACTTGCAGCGTCATTAGGAAGATTTAATGAGAAAATGAAAGTGCCTGCCATAGTACTTGGTACATAACAGATGTTCTATAAATACGAATTTCTTTACACAGTCTTAACATTTTGCATATAGTTAGTGATGGTAAGGCTCTTATAAAACGAATTAAGGAAACACAAATTCTATTAATTTCTGCATGAGTTTTTTTTTTTCTTTTGACTTCAAAAACCTAGAAAGGGGAACCACATATACTGTTGGTGGGAATGTAAAGTAGTACAGCCACTGTGGAAAAGAGTATGGAGGTTCCTCACAAAACTAAAACTAGAACTACCATATGGTCCAGCAAGCCCATTTCTGGGTATATATTCAGAAGAAAGGAAATCAGTAGATAAAAGAGATATCTGCATGCCCATGTTTATTGTATCACCATTCACAATAGCCAAGACATGGAATCCACCTAATTTCCCATCAATGATAAATGCATAAAGAAAATGTGTTACATATATACACTGGAATATTATTCAGGCATAAAAAGAATGAAATCCTGTCATTTGCAACAACATGGATGGAACTAGAGATATTATGTTAAGAGAAATAAGACAGGCACAGACAGACAAATGTCACATGTTCTCTCTCATACATGGGAGCTAAAATAAAAAATGGAACTTTTTGAGGTAGAAAGTAGAATGATGGATACCAGAGGGAAGGGTAGTGAGGAGGAGAGGATAAAGAAGGGAAGGTTAATGGGTACAAAAGCACAGTTAGAATGAACAAGATCTAGTATTTGGTAGCACAACAGGGTGGCTATAGTTAACAATCATTTATTGTATATTTTAAAATAACTAAAAGAGTGGAATTGGAATGTTCCTAACACAAAGAAGTGGTAAATTCTTGAGGTGATGAATACTCCAATTACCCTGATTTGATCATTACATATTATGTGCCTGTATCAAAACATCACATGTATTCCATAAATATGTACAACTATTATGTATCCATAATGACTAAAAATAATTTTTTAAAAAAACTTTTTTAAGATAAATAAATCTCATCGTATAGAAGTATCTCCAGCTGGAAAGTGTTAATCCTTTCACTATATCAACTCTGATTTACCAACAAGTTATATAAATGCTACCAAAGCTTTATTCTACACTAAGTGATTTAGTTCCTAATCTAAATAATGTGATCAGATCATAATAATCAATATATTCTAACCATCTCTAAAGCAAAGTACTTTCAGCATACACTGAAAGAATAGTTCTAACTAATTGTGTGACCTGCCACAAACCCAGAAGCATAAGTCAACAACGAGAACAAAGTACAGGCATCCTCCACATAATATCTTCCCCAGCTAATGTTTTTTTTTTTTTACTCTTCCCAGTTAATGTTTTTTAAAAAATACTTTTTGTTTTGAAACAATTAGAGACTCACAAGATGTTGCCAAAAAATAGTAGAGTCCTCACCTACTCTTCACCCTGCTTTTCCCACTGAGACTACCTTATAGAGCCATAATACATTGTCAAAACCAGGAAACTGACACTGGTGCAATAATATTGGTATTGTATTCTGGTATAATGCTATTGATTCAAACATAAACCTTATTGATATTTTACCAGTTTTTGCATGCCTCTTAGTTTTTAGTATCCAAATGTATAGAATTCAAGTATTTATCAATCTATAAATTTTATTGGGCAATAAAAGTACATTAATTTCTTCCAAACTCAAAACAATATATGAAACACAAGGATGTGCAAAACACCCTTTAAAATACATCCTGTGTATAATGGGGTAGATAGATTGTCAGAACCATACCCTAGATATTTTGAAAACTACGCTAAGTGAATATGCATTTAAACTATCCTCCATTTATAATTTTCTTTCTTTTCCTTTTTTTTTTTTTTTTTGAGACAGAGTCTCACTCTGTTCCCTGGGCTAGAGTGCCGTAGCATCAGCCTAGCTCACAGCAACCTCAAACTCCTGGGCTCAAGCGATCCTCCTGCCTCAGCTTCCTGAGTAGCTGGGACTACAGGCATGCGCCACCATGCCCAGCTAATTTTTTATATATATATTTTTAGTTGTCCAGCTGATTTCTTTCTATTTTTCTAGTGGAGAAGGGGGTCTCGCTCGTGCTCAGGCTGGTCTCGAGCTCCCGAACTCAAATGATCCGCCCGCCCCGGCATCCCAGAGTGCTAGGATTAGAGGCGTGAGCTACCGCGCCCGGCCTATAATTTTCTTTAAGTCACTACCTTACTAGGTAAGTAAAGTCTATCACAAACAATTTCCTTGTTTCTTATAGTTACCTTTTCATGTGCATTATTTCTAAGAAATTTATTTATTTCCCCTTTTACGTGTGTTTATCATAGTATAGCATGCAAATTCTGCATGTTACTGCTTAAAAAGCAATAGTAATGTTTTTTAAAAACCATCACCGATGGTCAGGAAACTATGTTTAAAACATTATAAATCCTAATACTATAGTATACTATTATATTTGTGTTTACTGGGTTTTAGTTTAATTTCAGAAAATTTACTTAGGAATCTGGGATGAGTTATAATGCATTATAATTTTCCTCCTTTAATATAATGTGTAATAGACTCTTGGTTAGTGTTCTCAGACAAAACTTCTGATTTCCAGAGACAAATTACCAACACTAAGTGGGAGATACTAGTATATAGATTTAGTAATGTAGATGTTCCCTAAAGCAGATAAACAAATAAATGGAGTGGGACAGTTCGGATATCCCATTGGATAAGCAGGTCCATCCAAGAAGTTGAAATATAACTAAAATAATACCAAAAAGCAATGGGGAAGGGAAGATTTTATTCAAATGTTAAAACATGATGCTGGAAAAAAAAACTGGCAACCTATCTGAAAAAATTTTTAAACATTTTACTCCATAATGTATCATAATAGAGAACGCAGAAATAAACCCACTCCTTTTTGATTTGCTACTGGGGGAATTTACAGTGCCTGAAAAACAGGAAGGGAGACTAAGATGTGTGGCCACCTCTTTCCCCTTCTTTTCAGAGTTGAGGATACTGTCCAAGGACACTGATAATAGACAGTTCCCACATGGTGAATCCTGGGTACCCTACTCATCTCTCTTCTGTCTCCATTTGACTCTCATAGTGCATTACTGATTTCCTTTTCAAGTTTTCCTATTCCCAAATGTCCTATGACTTTTTTCAGTACAGATCTGTACCTTTAAACAAAGTCTAAGACATACATTGTTCATTACTACAAGTAACCAGATCGCCTCAATTTAAAGACATCTTTGCATCTTCCACTTGACAAGTCCTATTTCTGCCCTGTTGTTCATTATGTCTAAGAAGATGCAAATAAATTACTTTTATTACTACGACATGATATTGCTTGTGCAATTCATCCAAGCTTAAAGATAGGAGCAAAAGTAATCTCTGAGTTTGACGTTAGAACAAAAATCAAGGCTCTGAGGAGGAAAAGTTTTTATTTATAGGTTATTTTTATCCTATGAGCATCTTTGGCTGGTAACATTTAAATAAAAGAACTTAAATATTGACTCAGTTTTGTATTTCTCTTTCAATAATATTTTTTCCTCAGGAAAATTCTGATTAAGTTATCCTAAGTCATAACACTCAGCATAAAATTCATGCTTCAAAATTTCCAATCAAGGAATTTTACTTGGAATCTGGCAGTTAGAGTACAAGAGTGTGCAATAGTCTCATTTGATTATTCATGTTTTCAACAGATTAACAAATTTTCATGAGTTATTATCATCATATTAATAATTCCATCTGCTTGGTATTATCTTTGTACTTTTTATTTAATATTGGTTGCAAGAACTATTTGAAAATGCCCTATTTGCTGATAAAAAATCTCTGTGGAAGGAATCTGGCATATTCCTGTGTGTGTGTGTGTGTGTGTGTGTGTGTGTGTGTGTAGCTTTTGATTAAAATAGATGACCTGTTACTTGAGAAACAATAGAGGCTTGAAATGTTCTTCCTGGCTTCTAAATTGGTTTATTTCCTTCAAATACAGTCAGTATCTTTAGGTTTTGCCAGAAATTTTTCAAAAAAAAAAAAATAAAACCCTTTCTAGCAATCTGTTTTCCTAAATGAAGACTGTGAGAATACTTGGAGTTGAATTAATTAGTCTGATCACATTTTAAATATTAATCTTATGAACTGCAAATTCAGCACTGGTTGTTCCAAAGAATACCCAGAATTCCGTTATTTCACTCTTAAGACATGCCATTAAAGAGATTGTTTAACTGTATGCAAAAGGAGGATGAGAAGTATATATGAGAGTTTATGTTTCCATAAAAGGGACAAGATGTATACACGTGTATGTGTCTCTTACCCTCCTTCTTTGCTCCCCATTAATCCTGCTTAGGAGAATCTTTCTCAGCCCATTCATCTTCCTCTTCCTCAAGGAGAGTTTTAGGAGCTATTGGTTCCTGGGCATTTGCAATGTAGAATTTGGAGAATTGGTAGGGAAAATCAAAAGGGAGCAACTCTAAAGCAACTGTAAAGACAACTCTAGACTCTTGCTGGGGCTCTGGGAGTTGGAGGAGAGAGTGAAGAATCCAACAGGTTATAGTACCAATTCAGCTGCAGAGTGTGACAGAATTGGATTTCGGGAAGAACTATTGTGGATTAGAAATTGCACTAAAATTAGTACTTGAAAATTGAAAGTATTTTAGAGTTAGATTAGAATTGGTTAGTGGACTAGATTAGTAGGTTAGAACTCAATTTCTGAAATGATATTTGATTTCTTTGACTGTAGTAATCTTAGGCTGTTTTAATAGAAGTATGGGGCAGTTCTCTCATTTCTGGTCCTCTGCCCTGCAAATTCTAGCTTCCTAGGCCTGCCCGACTCCAAACTCTGTCTCCTGACTTGGGGAGTCACCTGGGCTGTGCCTGGGCTCCCTTCCTGCACTGTGGCCTGGACACTCTCTGCAGACAGGAAGCTGTAACACTCATAGACTCACCTCATTTGTTTCAGTCTCTCAAGGATCAATGTCTATGCTATGTGTTATCCACTGCCTGAGAACCTTGCTTCTAATATGTTTTCTATTTTCTTTTTTGTTGTTGCTGCTGTTGTTTTGTTTTAGTTGTCTTAGGTTGGAGGGTAAATCTGGTCCCTATAATCCCATCTTGTCCAGAAACAATCTTCTTGCTTTATTCACCTTCAGTAGAAGAGGAATGCCTTCAGTGCACTTTTAATCTGATTTAAAGCAACCCCCTAAAAGGCAACATTTACCAGGATCAAATGACAGACTCACTCCTGAATTCACAGGCTTATTCTATTCCATGATACTTCTTCACCAGGATGCTGCCTTCAGGATGGTGAGAAGGTACCTTTAGTTATTTCCCTAAATTCTACTTTACATGATACTTTACTTTTTGCTTTGTGTTCATACCTACATTATCTTTTTTAGAGACTCTACAAGTTAAAAGTACACAATACTTACTCAGTCCCCCAGACTTATCACTGAATATCTGCATTTGTATTTGCATTGTGTGGGAGGGGGAGTGAATTTTGTGTGTGTATCTCTACACCCCCAAAACATGCATCAATACACATACTTATACCTACTAGGACCATGAACAATAATATGCTCTATATTGTGATGTGTATCCAGCTACAATAATTTGTCTGCCTGTTACCTTTCTCCATTTGTGGGGTTTTGGTGCAGTCTGCATCTCAGTTCACTATGATCCTTCATGCTCAGCATCACAATGAGTTTTGTATCCAAGAAATTTAACTTATCCACCATTAAGTCAATGATAATATTTCCCCCATTTTATTATATAGTGTCTTAACTTTCTCTTCATCTTCTTAAAAGCCATTAAAAGTCATCCCAAACTCCCTCATTTCCAGCCAATTTCCCTCCTTTTAGAAAGCTTTTCTATGCTCTCTACTTTTTGACTCCTTGAAACTTAGTATGTCTCCTCAAAATGCTTTCCTTAGGCTTCTGTAAACACCAGCATGCCGGCACCCCATGAAATGTGGCCTATGCTAAATTTCTACACAATATTAATATTGCATTTCATATTTACTTGTTCATTGTTGGGGAGCCTTTTTGCTTGCATGTCTGTGAGTCACCTACAAATTCATCTGCAAAACGTCTGAGGATGTAGGCTGTGCTACTGACATCGTTGTGTCTGCCTAGCTCTTAACACTGTGCTGCCACATACAAGAAAGCACTTACAGAGTAAAACCATGAAGCCCTTGATGATGACAATCCATTCACAGTTGGCTTTTCTCTTGTACATAATTAACACCTCAAGAAATAATCTATTTTAACATGTACAGAATTCTCCCAGAAAAAAATAAAAAAAGACAGATCTAACGGGGAACACAAATGGAAAAATGTGATGGTATGGTGAACGTCCCAGCATGCATTTCAAATAATTTACACAAATATGTTCTAATTTGTAAGCCAGAATAAAAATAGCACCATTTGTCGAATAAAAGTTATGCCTTTGTTGAAAATTATAAGCCCAGATTTATACATCAGATTGTTAGATTTTCCATTATTAGGCACGCCATAAGGGCAGCAATCTAAGTATAAACATGTCCCATTTCACAGCTGCACAATTGTCTTAATTGGCACTAATTTCCCTCCACTTTCAGTATCATTTGTTTTCCTTGTGTGGAAAAGCAGAGTGAGTTTGCTTTCTGTATCAATACTCTGAGGAAAATAACCAGAGGGCTTTGTTTTGCTTGCAAATAAGAAAAATTGACCCTAATCAATATATGAAATATAATACATTTTGTGAGAGAGCCTCCATCTTTCTGCCCTGTTACTCATACTAGGGCCAGAGTGGGATGAGGTGATATTATTTTCATATATGCTTTGTTTGAATTCACATTTTCTGTTAGGAATAGACAGTAATTGGTCTTCAGAATATATATGAAAATAAATTAATCCCATGTTTCCTGGGTATGATTAGGCTTGACAACCATAGTATCTTCATTGGATTTTGTTTGTGTTCAATACTGTTTATTTCTTGTAAAATAATCCCACTAGTCTTACCTACTATGTAGAGCTAGAAAGCCAAGCGGACCAAGTAGCTTTCTGTTGGTGAATGCTGCACAAAGGATTTTATGTCTTGGTTCTCAGTGACCTCAGGCTTAAAAAGGTTCAAGGAGATATGTTCAAGAAAATGTTAGGGAACAGTTCAAGCAATATTTTGAAGGTGATTGTCAAATGATTTGTTTCAATATGTTTTAAAATCATTCTCTTTATAAAATCACATGTGTTTCGGAAACTGGTATGAGGGCACTTAGTCTCAAAGAACAAGAAATTCAATGTAGTCACTTGAAAGATTCTTTGTGGCAGAAGAGGCCCGTTGGAGGAGACAATTGCAATAAGACATTTTGATGGAGTGCCACATGCTGCTCTGTGATGGGAGCTGTCACTCCGGAAAAGAAACATTTGTTTTAGGTAACTCTTTAAAAGTTCCACCTGCAAATGTCAGACAGCTCTGGGGGTCAGGTTATAGGATAAATTATACCTCAACAGGGAAAATGTTTGATGCCTCTTTCCTTGGTCATTAATGACAAAGTACATTTTTGAAAAATCTCCTCCTGTCCTTGCCGATTTGCAGGAGTCCTTGCAGGGGGCTTTGGGAAATATTATTCTATCCCACAGGGCTCAGTACCAACATCCAGGACTTTAAAACAATTTGGCCAGAGGCTTGGTCTTTGCCACTAGTTACTCTCTCAGTTGGCCCTGACATAGCTTCTTAAAGAAGGATGTCAATACACTAGACTAGAGGCCTAATGATTCCCAGGGGGTAGCACAACGCTTGTCACACAGGAGGCCCACAACATACGTTCATTCAATAAATAATTGAATTTTGTATCCCATGCTGACAATAATAGCAGTTGCAAACTGTGAGTATCATTAAGTATATCCACACCATATTTATTGCATCTCTCTAATCTGAGGTCAAACATCAATTTAAGACCGGGAGCAATCTGGATTTCAATACCAGCTTCATTAGAATAGTGTAAACAGCTGGAAGCTCTTGAAATTAAAAAGATAATTATAATTTCCATAATTGTTTTACATTTCGTACAGGCTGAAGATAACCAGCCTGTTTTTTCCAAGTGCCATATTGATGTCGCAGCAACTTTGGAGGAATTCATAATGAATGGGAAGCTGAGAGGATGATGACCTTAAAAGATAATTTAACAGTGACTGCAGTGACTCCTGCTGGGAAGACAATGCCAAATTTCAGGCAAATATGTGAATTCTTGTGAAGCTCCATATGTTTTCTTTTTCATAAACTTTTTCTATTTGTAGAACAATTTTAGACTTACAGAAAAGTTTCATAGATGATACAGAGTTTCCATATACCCTGCACCTAGTTTCTCCTGTTGTTGACATCTTATATTACAATGGTATATTTGTCATAATTAATTGACCAATGATGATATATTATTATCAACTAAACTCAATACTTTAGTTAGATTTCATAAGTTTTTCCCTGATGGCCTTTTTCTGTTCCAGGATCTTATCCAAAAGATCACATTACATTTAGTCATCATGTCACCTTAGGCTCCTCTGGACTGTAATAGTTTCTCAGACTTCCCTTTACTGCAATGACCTTGACAGTTTTTAAGAGTACTGTGCCGGGAACGTGGCCAATGTTCCCCATAAAAAACCGGGTCCCTTTGGTAGAGTTGCAAGGGATAAGAAAATAATAGAGAAAAATGGAAAATAAAAGAATACACAGAGACAAAGATATAGTTTTATAAGTTTATAAAGATTATAGGCAAAGTGGGATCTCAGGGGGCCTAGACCTTCTCCATGGGTCTCAAAAAGCCCCGAATGAGGTCTTACATGGTAACTTATAGGAAATAGTGAATAATTGCCAGGGGTAACAGATTTACATAATAGCAGGTAGTTCCTCTCAGGTTAACAGATTTTCAAAAGGCTTCTACAGATTCTTTAACTAATTCTATCTACGTGAGCAAATGGTTACAAAATCTTTCAAAGATTAACTTCTAAGTTCTAAGGTAAGTTTATCACTTAACAGAGGGGTTAAACAGAGATATGTTGGCTCCATATTTATTAGGTTATTGTGAATGGAGACAGGTAGTCTAGAGTGTTAAAACAAGAGCTTTGCTTTTAGGCATCCGAGCAGCTGTCTGTTCCAGGGGGCACTCCATTGTCAGCTCTCATCCTGTAGTTTTTAACAGATTCACTTTGCTTTACAAAGCAAATCCAAACCTTTAGGTCTGAGAAACTCGGCGCCTTGTGGGATACAGCCACTACTGTCTTTCAGAGACGCCCTTCTGAGTGTAACAGCATTTGAAATGCAAACCAACACGTTTACATATTCCTTCAGGGCAAAGCTCTGCAAAACTCCTGAGACAAATCCTGTCTGCAAACACGTTTATTTTAATTCATGGAGCAACAGTACTGGTCAGGTGCTTTGTAGAATATCTCTCAATTTGGGTTTTCCTGATGTTTTTCTCATAATTAGACTAGGGTTATGGGTTTTTGAGAGGAAGCTCACAGAGGGTGAAGTGTCATTTTCAACACAACATATCAAGAGTACATACTTATCAACACAACTTGTCACTGATGGTATTAATCTTGACCCCCTGTCTGAGGAGTTTGTCACATTTCTCCACTGTGTAGTTACTTTTTAATTTCTCTCCTTTTCCATAACATACTCTTTGGAAGGAAGTCACTAAGTGTAACCCACATTGAGGAGGAGGGAAGTTTCTTTATAACTTATCTGGAATTCTTTTCTATGGAAGATGTGTCTCTTTTCCCCAATTTCCTATTTATTCCATCATTTAGTCATATCATTATGGACTCATAGATACTCATTTTATGAATAGGGTTAAAATCTAATTCCAGCTTTGGCCCTTGGAAGCTCCTTTAAGTTAGTTGTTGCGTCCCTGTGGCATATTCTTATCATGTCATTTCTTGAGCACTTCCTTGCTTTTTGTCACTACATTATGCTCCAGACTCATCTTATATACTTCCTGTCCCAGACAAAAAAGCCATTTCTCCAAGGATACCTGGTTTCTTTTTTTGGAGAATGCGATTAGAAACCAATATCTGAGTGTTAAGTGTGTTCATTTCTACTGGGGTGTTATATTAATATATATTTACCTATTGAAGAACATCTTGGTTGCTAACAGTTCTTAGCAATTACAAATAATCTGCTATAAACATTTATATGCAGGTTTCTGTGTGTACATCAGTTTTCAAATCAGTTGAGTAAATACCTGGGAGCATGACTGCTGTATTATATGGTAAGTCTATGTTTAGTTTTACGGAAAACTGCTAAACTGCCTTCCAAAGCAGATGTACCATTTTGCATTCCTGAGTGAGAGTTCCTATTGCTTTGCATTCCCACCAGAATTTGGCATTACCAATTTTTTTTAGAATATTTTAGCCATTCTAATAGGTGTATAGTGGATTTTGTTGTTTGCATTGGTTTTTGATTCAGTCTTTTCAAGCTCAAACAGAGAGTACATCTAAACAAAGACTTTAGACATCACCGAATTATTGCCTATGGTTTATCTTTATTATAAATCACACATCAAACACAGCACAACATATATATACACAACACATTTGTAACCAGTATTCATCTATAACAGACACTTCCCGCATAAAGTTAATTTCAAGAATCCCATTCTCCTACTGCCAACTTCCCAACACTCTCTCTCTCTCTCTCACTCTGTCCAACAGTTCCTCCAGCTCGCTGGGACTTCTGATCTATAGACCCTATCACTTTTTTTTCTGTCCCTCATATCCTGCATGTCTTCATTATTTTTCCTTACCCAACTTAGATTCCATGGTCCATCATTGTAATTATTCTCTTTTATCCTTCAATTTCTGTGCCACTCCATCCCTCTTTTTTATTCCCATGGCCAAATTCCCACCCCAGTTAAATTCTACTCTCCAGTTAGTTCCCACTCACATCCAAATAGCTGAATTTGGCTAGAGAAATCGCAAACCATGCTAACTGATCTCACTTTAAGTGGGCCCTTACTGCTAAGTAGCAATCCTATTACACCTCCCTCATCAACTACTCTTCCTGTTCCTCTCACATTCTCTTCCTCAAACTTCTAACACCTCTGTACCTATCTTCATTCTCAGCTGATAACATTGAAAACATAGATTCTTATTTCATTGAGAAAAGATAAACCATTAAAAAGAAACCTCCACGTTTCCACCACCAAATCCACCAATCAGCCTGTACCAACACACATGCTGTCTTCCATCCTACTGGGATGAATGAACTTGTGCTCCTATCTAATGCCAATCCTCCATTAGTGCATTAGATTGCATCCAACTCACACTTAAGGTCTTAGCTCCTGAAGCTTTTCCCTCTCTTATCCCTGCCGTCAATTTTTATCTATATTTATCTATCTTATTTTTCTTATCAACCAGGCTATAAAACAAAAACAAACCAAAAAGAACTCTCAACTGTGTACCCACATTTCCTCCAACCACTGTCCGATCTCTGCTTCCCCTTACAGCTAAGCTCCTCTAAAAAGTTGTCTACACTCATGCCTCTTTCCCATTCTCTCTTAGACCTACTCCAGTTCTCTGTATCCCCTCTTGTCACGTACACCAACTACATCCCCCTTGATGGTCACTTCTCCATGCCTACTTACTTGACCTATCCCTAGCATATTACCCAGGGGTCCACCTCTTCCTTCTTTAAAGACTTTCTTCACTTGGTTCTTGAGACCTTTCTCTCGGTTTTCTCCTGCCTGATGGACCACTCTCAACACCCCGGTCATTGTTGAATAGTGAATGAATTCAGTGCAAAAAATAATTCTGCCAGCGTTTTGAAAAGTTAAACAATTTCTTGAAATGCCTGACTCTCACTAGTAAATTTATGCTCAGAGACTTCTTCAAGTCACAAAAATCAGAAATTGTGTTTTATTACTTTATTTCTAAGAAAAAATTCAGGTAATCTAAAATGAATATCAAATATCTGTTCCGAATTTTTAAAAAAATGTTTTCTGCTGAAAAGTTATAGTTTACAAAAAGCTACCTTTTGCCAGAAATTTACCAAATTTCATTGGTTTCATAAGCCTTCTACTAAACTAAAAACTCCACAATGGATTTTTTCAAAAGCTTGCTTTGAAGACCAAGAAATATAATCTTATTTATCAGCTCAGCATTTCAACATATATCAGTTCTTATAAGGCAGTTTATTTAGCATTTTGTCCAGCTTTTGTAAGCAACAACGTCAGAGAATTTGAGTAATACACACAGACAATACACAATTGAAATATTTTAATTTTATTGCTATTTAAAGTTTCCATATTATTCAAATAATTTTTAACTGTCATAAATAACTGTTATAGATAATTTTTTTACCACTGCTGTTTTGGTTATTATTTTTAAAATTTTTCAATTTAACAAAATACGATGGTCAGCTCCTGGGACATGGGTTCAGATATCCATAAAGTAACTTTCTGTAACAGATGAGAGGAAATAAATTAGTGAAAGTAAATCAATGTAAAGAAATTTAATTACAGTTGAAGTTATCAAAATAAACTTATGATGCTACAAAGACAATCGAATGTTATCAAGAGCCTAGAGATAACTTTAACATACTTATATGTAATAATATATATATGCATGAATGGCATATAATGTATCTAACATATGTATTTCCCCACAAACAAATTATTCACAGACTCTAAGTTTATAAGTCCATGGAATCCTCCAATTAAACAACTTATTTCATTCAAAAGTGACATTTGTATCCTATAGAACTTATGAGGTTTTTGTGTTTCTTTTGATTCAAGGTCAACTACACACATAGATGAAACAAAAATTTGTGAAACTAATTTCCCAAAGGAGGTATTTTTGTTTTCTTGACCTGAACAACCACCTTTAGTTTATCAGGAAGCCTAGACAAGAGAAAGAGCACAGAGGAAAGAGGGAGGGCAGTTCAGGTTTTCTACCACTGCATTACTAACCATGAGATCATTCTAAGACATCGTTTCTTCCTCTCTAAAACCTGGATGATAACGTCAGCCATTCAGATTTATCTCCCAGGAACATGGTGAGAATCAAATGAAATCACGTTGCTAAAAATTCTTTGTAAATTATAAAGCTTTAAGTAAAGTATTACCATTATGATTAGGCTATCAAATAACTTAATCAAAATAATTTCCCCAATTAGAGAGAAATCCATTTAATTGGGCAAATTCTGAATAGATCATTATTCAAATGACCTCGTTATCAATTACGTTTTAATTAGAAAAAAGAAAATCCAGTATTTTGAGCTCTGTGCCACTGTTCTGTATTAGTAAAGACCATTATGTTGTATTGTGTGATGTGTATTGGACAAAGGGGCTTCAGAGACTCTGAAATCTTTAGATCTTGCCTCATATTGTAGGGAAGTAGTGTGTATTCAGCATGCTATTCATTAAGTACTTCAGGAGTAGGGACTATGTCTTGTATTTATAGCACATACACCTTCAAACTCTTAACAGGAGCTCATTAAATATTTTTAATTTCCAAATAGAGTAGAGTAGAAGGAAAGAGGCATGAGATATCAGGAGTTTCAAGATCAAGACTCAGTTCTATCAAATAGTAGGAGTGTATGACTTTGATAAGTCACTTCACCTCCCTGATGCTCAGCTAAATGAATATCTGTTCAACGAAGGAATTGAAATATAGTCCCTCCAAACTTTCCACTCCCAATTTTCTATAAACTTTATTCTCATTTATTTTAGCTCCCCATTTATCCTTCCTTTATGTTGCACTTGAAAAAGAACACACCAGCCTTGCATGATATTGTCTGTGACATTTAATTTAACAAAGTTTCTAGCCCTTGATATGGGTACAGTTTTATATGGAAATGTAACTCTATGCTTATTGTCTTCCTCAAGCTTCAGAAATATGCAAGCTGTTATTTTAGAACTGTTATCTACTGCGGTTTTTGCAAAGAGGCAGTATTCAAGGAAAATTCAATTATTAGCACTTGGGACTTAATAAAGGAAATTTTTCCATTTAAGTCAATAGTGTTTAAACCTTACCCTATTGGAATTATGCTGTATTCTGTTGCTTTGAATGGTTTTTCCATTCATAGTAATAATATTTGGTTTTGAAGTCAAACCAAGGATCTGAATAGTGCCACATGCCAGACTGCTGATTCCATAGTAGCCATTTTTAATCACAGTGGTTTTCAGAATTCTCTGTTGTTGTGGAGAGAGAAAAGCATTTTTAAACAAATGATGGAAATACACAGAAATATACAATGCAATGTAATTTGGAGAATTGCCAATACTTTGAAAGACTTCTTATTTTTAAGATCCCTTGGAACATATTTTCCTTCAGAAAAAAATGAACTATTATGTCACAAGCAGTACTGAATGCTTAAACTTACATCACGGAATTTGTATTGGACATAGAAGTATTCTTTCTTTTTGGTAGAATCTGCAAAATGAAGATTAACATTAGAAAATATGATCAATGTTATCTTTAACTGTTTTTTAAAATATAAATTCTGATCAATTAAGCTCCAAATATGCAAGGTCTTATCCTAAGCCTTTTACTTGGAATCCTCTGGGTAAAAAAAAAAAAAAAAAAATTTAAATGGATTAATCACTGGCCTGCAACTTATTTTTCATGATGCTGTTTGGAAAATAAAAAAGAGTTAATCTGCTAAAGTAGGTCTTGTTATCGTACCATGCCTCCCATTCTTTTTTCACTTATTTTCCTCCCTCATTTTGTATGGAAAAAATAGGATAAAAGGAGCTTTGTTTTAAACATGTTTCCAACACTTTAATTTAGTAAGGAGGAATACAGTATAACGACATTGTGGGCAACCTCCTCCCACAACTCTGTGTATGGTCCAAATACACAAACACAATCGCAGACAGACATATCTCTCTCTCCCCCTGACTACCAATACTCTTTCCTCTAAAATTCAGAAACAATCTCTTTCAAGTGTTAGATATTTAATCAGTGTATCCAGAGCAAAAAAAGAAAATTAAAAAGGGACAGAAAAGAATGGCGGTTGTCATGAAAATGTAGGCATAGGGGGCCCTTTGTACCTTTCCTTAATTTCTACCACGGAAGCAATGAGCCATCCTATCTATATGTCAGATTAGGAGTGTATCTTCCTGTTTGGCTTCACATTTTCTTTTTCTTCCTTTTCATCTTCCTTATTAAAATGATTCCCCCTTTCCCTGTCTTTCTTGCTTATGAAGGAGAGGCAAAAAAAAGATAGATGTAGGTCAACCAATGTGGAGACAGAAGGAATGTTCTGAGCAGTAACCCCAGAGGCATTATTGTCTCTGTGGTATAGTCCCTGAAAACTCATTTCTGATTTTTAAAATGGTTTTAAAATGGGGTCTCTTTGAATATATTTATCAGTGCATGTAGTATGTATTATTCTTATCATGGAAGTCATTTCTATTGTTCCAAGAAAAGTCTTTTCTATAGTTTGCTGATCCATGAGGTAAGATTAAAAGAGAAAATAGGGAGAAATAAAAGAGAAATGAATAAACAAAAACACCGATGTTCAGCCTTACCCACCTATTTCTTGATCTGTTTTCTCAAGTCAAGCCAGGCCTTTTCCTCTTCTGTACATCTTTCTCCAATCAATGAACCAAGTCTCCTCACCATAGAAAATCAGTAGTTCCTTCTTCCTCTAGCCTAACAGCTATACAACCAGAGCCAACTTCTTACAACTTTCCATTGAAAGTTCTACCCATTAAGACTACTGACTCTGTTTCTCCCCAAGTGAAAATGTACTAATAAGAAGAAATTTTATTTTAGCATGCTAATAGGTTAGAGAAATACACTCACCTCTCAGGTAACCATACTGTATTTTGTTAGCACCTTCCTGGAGAAAATGTCTCACCTGTGTTGCTTAACCCAGAGGAGTGGCCAGATACAAAGAAAATTTCATGTTTCCTGGACAGTAATGTTGGAGAAAGCAGAATCTTGCTATAGTATTCATTATATCAAACTTACCGTGTTGGTCTAGGTCTCCAATCTTTAATGTTTAGTAAAGTCATATTGAAATCCAGAACATTTCAACTGTTGTGCCTGTTTTTCTGCTTACCAATAGAGTCACCATCATCCCAGAAAAGGGAACCAGATGCTTCTCCCTGTTCATTTAGAGCAATTATGAGGCCAAAAGGATTCAGACGACTGTAGAAAAAGAGTGAAAATTGATAATTGATATAGATGTGCATATTCATTTTTATTTTAATTTCAGGATATCATGGGAGTACATTTTGGTTACATGTTATGACTTTGCCATACCCAAACCATGATTTGAGGCATGGCTTTTGCCCCCTACAATGCTCACCATGTCCATTAGTTGCAAGTTTACCTACTCCCAAACCCCCAATCCTTGAAGAATATTACTACCATATGAGTACCATAGTGTTGATCAGTTAATGCCAATTTGATGGCGAGTACATGTGTGCTTATTCTTCCATTCTTGTGATACCTCACTTTGGAGGATCAAGCTCTATCCAGGAAAATATAAGAGGTGCTAGATCACTGTCCCCAATCATCTTATAGAACTATGCAGAAAACTGTTGAATCCTTTCTTAAACATCTTTACCAAATATTCAAGTCTATCTTTGAATACCTCCAGTGATAGGAAACTTATAATATCCTTCAGCAACCTATTTCTGCCTCTGAATAGCTCAATCTGAAAAAAAATAAGTGATAGCAACAGGATAGACCTCTCAAATGCAATTATCAAAGTGTCTTCCACTGGAAAAAAAGTAAAGGTATTTGTGATTAATAAAATGATATAATTATTATACCATGCTAATTGAAGGTGTACCCTTCAGTTTCTTTGGCTTGTCTACAACAAAAAGAAAGCTGTAATAAAATTGTCAATCATTGGATTAGGGATCCTGGGAGCTGATTTTAAGGTATGACCAATGGACTCAAGAAGAATGAGGCTTGAATAATACTTTGGAGACTCTACACAGCTAGAAGTTTTATTAATATCTCGGGAAAAAGAATGCAAGAATCCATGTGCCCCATTTTTGGGATTCCACGATGGGACATGACTCAAGGCTTTGATTCTAACCACTTGGCAAGAGAAAATTGCATAATGAACACAGAACTACACAATGCAAGTGATAAAACAAACTTACTTTTGGAAAGGTTGATTACAGTGAGAATTCCTTAAGGAAAATGTTTGAGTTTTATATAAAATACACTTGTGTCATTATGTCATTGTATTTTTCCTATAAAAATGAAAAGTTAGACAAGAGACCTTCTTTTCTTGGCCATGAACAATATGATAACTTGAAATTCAAATGGATCTATTATTCAAGTTAGTGCTTGGAAACTATAGATCTAATATGAAGTTCTAAGCTCCTCAGGGTACTTTCAATATTTCAAAAATGTCTAGCCAAAACTTCTAATAATGATTTATATTTTTAGCTGATTTTATTTTCAATTAATGCTGATTAGAAGTTCTGATTTGCTATTATGTATCTTTGATGTAAAATAGAAATATGAACTAATACTTTTCAAAAATCCGCTTGTTTGCTTGGCAGAATCTTTGGATTACACAATATCTATGGAGCAAAAATGACTAATTAAATATAACTTAAATGAAAAAATATATCTTGGGGACCTGACCTAGTCTCTATACAAAATCTAGGAGAGAATTTATGTATTGGAAATCACTAGCTAACTTAAAAATAATAATAGGAAGATATTCAGGGAAAGACAGCTTGAAAGTGAATCAAATGCTCAAGCAGAATATCCCCCGCTAACCTCTCTCACTCCCTTTTTCTTCTCTTTCTTCTCTTTCTCTTTCTCATATACACATGTATGTGAGCACTGACACACATGTACAAACTCACATGTAGACAACTGATATACTACTAATTGCAACAATCTCCTGTCACTGGCCTTCTGCTTATAAACAGCCCCTCCTCAGACACTCCCCAAGCAGGAACAGTGACCCTACTCAGTGTGAACTCTCCTGAAAGCATGTGCCTGTTACCTCAGCACTGTTGTTCTGGCTGGAAACTGTGTAGGCAGGATATGTCCTCCACGGATGAAAAGAGGAATTACATCTAGAGGAGCAGGAACTTCAACGCATTTCTTCTGCCAAGAAGGTGGTATTTCACCCCCCTAACATAGAACGAGCCAGAATTAACAGCTCCGATTACATAACTGTTAACAAGTAGTAAATTTCAGGAGATGTAGGAAGTTGAAATCTAAACTTTTCTTCAAATTCAACAAAGTATCCATGGAATACACTAACAGGAAGGGTAACTTAAAATGTCTAATTCATTGATAAAAAAAAAAACTTACATAAACTTCAATATGCAAAACATATTATACAGCATTTATTAGTACAGCATTTATTAGTACATACTTATTTCAAAAGTTTAACTTTATAACCACATTTACTTACTAAAATATGTGAATATTTAATATAATAACACTTTTGTATGAACATTTCTATTTATTCTTTTTCAAAGTTCACTTTTATTAAGAAATGAAATTTAATGCAAATATTTATGAAAATTTATGAAGCACTCTGCAGAATATCGTTTGAAAGTGATTGATTTAATTGTTTAATATAGTATAATGATCTGCCACTAGAATAAAGAATTTTTAATACCACTTCTCCCAGTTTAACTGATAATTTAAAAATAGATCACATGTCCTTTCTTCCAATTGAGGACAGTCCTATGTTTATATCAAAACTTATTCCCATAAAAATTTACTGAAAAATTTCTGGGTAAGATTAGTCAATGCTCATCAAAACATACTAATATTAATAGATTGGGGAAAATGAACTCATTACTTAAAATAATTGCTCTATAGTAGAAATGTCATGTTGCTTCCCTCACATTCTACCACCCTCCCCCACCATCACAACTATAGGTCCCACTGCCTACGAGACTAGGTATAGCTTGGATGAAAAAGATGAGTTAGACCAATAATATGATATTTCTTGGGAATTTGAGCAACAAAACATGGAAAGAGCCTACCACTCATCACAGAAGCAAAATGGATGTATAAAGATATATGTCTCTTGCTAGAATTCACGACAAGCTGAGACCCCTTTGAAAGTTAGTTTGTAAAACAAGAACAGCCCATGGAATGGTGAGCCCTGGGAATGGAACAACATTGGGCTGAAATTTTCACAGACTCTTGCAATGGCATCCTGAATTTTTCCATGAAATTCATAGTTGCTGTTCTTGGATTTCCATGAGTTTTTTTTTTTTTTTTTTTTTGTCAGTACATGTGTATTCCTACCATAAGCCTCATACTTGAGCTAGTTTGAATGGATTTCTGGTTCTTGCAAGATGAAGTGCCTGTCTCATGGATTATATATGATCTCTATTACATTCTTCTATAAAGAAACATCACCGTAGGGATTCATTTGCTCTTAATAATTTAAATGTTTGCATAAAATAAGTATGTACACTGTGCTTCTAAAAAAGGTTATCACATCTCTCATCTTAAATATTTGATGATCTATATATGGCCAATTCTACCATTTTGAGAAGAGCAAACAAGGAGATTCACCAAGAACCAAGTCATCAGAATTATATAGTCCAAGGCTCTAGAAGTCATATAAAAACAATGAAAAAGATGCCATATAAATCTCAGAGTTAATGGATTTACATTATTTTTCCTATAAAATATCTAAAATACATACCGTATAAAAGTCAAACCAGATTGCTTCAGGAAAATACACAAACACAGATCTTGCCCCCTTTGAAAAAATGAAAATATTTGACTTTTTAAAATATTTTGTTGAATTAAAATATTTCAGTGAAAATGTGTTGGGCTATATGGATATTGAATCTTATTTATCATTAAAATTAAGTGCTAGTCAACTCATACATGATTATGCAGAGAGCTAGAGAATCTACATGAAATATTCATGTTCTTTCAGAAAACATATTTTATGCCAAGATTATGGAATTTTAATGTGTAATATTCATAATGTTTTCTAAAAAACCAAATTGGATTTATTATATTTCAAAATATTAATGTCTCAGTACAATGTAGGTAGATTTTATTACCAGCCGTGCAGTTACTCTGACAACTAAAATTTAGCTGTGGTTAAAGTTATAATTAGATTGAAAAGTCATATCTAGAGAAATCCCTCTTGTATTTTAACTCAATGGCAATTGTCATATAGCTATGGAAAAATGTTAAATATGAAATGCTTATCAATTTTTTCCAATTTTTTTTGACTTCTTACTAAGTGCAGGATACTTCTTGAACACTAAGTATACAAGACTGAACAAAACCGACAATAGTTTAAATTTTAGTAAGGCAGGAAATATCCATTCACATATACAAATAGTCACATATATAAAGGTACCTACTTTTATTTACATATAAATACATATACATATTTGCATATGAATATACATAGGTTTTAAAAATATAATGATAAAACATCAAGTTGCTGGAGCTAAGAATAATAAGAAGGGACCTTACTTAAACAGGATGGTCAGAGAAATCTCTTGAAGTAATATTTTAATTCAAATTTAGAGGAGAATAAAGCAGCCATGCAAAGATATGGAGGACTTCAAAGGCAAATGAAACTAAATTTTGAAAGAAAGTGCTTCAAAGAAGTCCAGTGTGGCTGGAATTGAGTGGGCAGGAGGAAACCCAACCTGGGCTGAGGGCGGGGAGATAAGAAGGGGCCTTCTAGGGCCTTGCAGGCTATGGAAAGTACAAAGGGAAGTCATTGGAAGCCTGATATCACTTACAACTTTAAAACATTGTAGATATGAGGAGAGTAGAAAAGGCTGGATTGGGGGTGGTAAGTAGAAAATTGACAGATAAAGGGGAGACTTTTGCAGTAGTCTAGAGAAGAGATGGAGGCTTAAACCAGAGTAGTAATAATAAAGATAGAGAGAATTTGGGAGATTCCAGATACTTTGGGAAGGTAAAAATCATATTATGGTAGCTGGTGGTTAGTAATGGATTGAACAAGAAGAATTTCTGGTATTGTGGCTTCAACACTGTATGGTAGGTAGACAGTGATTACTTCTGAGGGTGGGGCCTGTGGAGCATGGAGAATCCTGATTATATTATAGTAAGACATGTGCAGGCTTTGGAGGTGAATGACAAAGTTCTATTTGGCAAGCTATGTTAAAGTATTCAGAATAATATTCACTTGATTTTCTGTATTTATGTTTTTTTATTTTATAATTAATAATATTTAAAGTTGTTATAAAAATGTTTTCCAATACAAAGAGAAAAATGATTTTCAGAAAATGGAATTGCATTAGACAAAGAATCTTTAAGAATAGGATCATCCTGAGGAAGTGGAAGATATCTGGAAGAAGAGAAATCTCATGTGGTAACATAAGGTAGCAATGCAATTTAGCTGGATTTTATATAAATTAAATGAGGTGACCTGTGCAAAGGTGCTCTGTAAACTTTTAAGCTCTATATAAACATAAGTTGTTAGTATTAAAGGATTAGATGAAAGTATTGAATTGAACCAAACACCAGTAAGATGGTAGAATAAGGAGTCCCAGTCCTTGTCCTCCCACAAAAACACCAAATTAACAATGAAATATAGACCAAAATGCCTTTATGAGAGATCCAGAATCCAGTTAAGGAGTCACAGTACCCCAGATGAGCGCAAAATTGAGCACAACTGTCTTAAAACAGGTAAGAAGAGCAATTTCACTTTACCTGAGTCAGTCCCTCCCCCAAGGTGGCACGGCTCAGTGGTGGGAGAGATCACCTTGGCCCGCAATTTCTTCCTTAAGGGAAAGAGAAAATGTCCCAGGCCTTTTGGTGTGGGTCTCTGTTCTACCTCATATGGAATGCTGAGGGAACTGACATAGCCTGCCTAGGGGCAACTAAGAACAAAGAATTGGGGTGGGCCTAGAGCCAAGGAGAACAGAGAAGGCAGCCTAAGCTGGGAAAGCTCCATAGCCCTCCCCTGGCTCAGCACAGAGCAAGTGGAGAAAAATCAGCTCCCAGCTTCTCCCTGGGGAGGAAGAGAGGTGGACTGCACATCCAAGGCCCCAAGTTATCTGGGTGCTACATTGGGGACTAGCTTCTGTCTGGCCTGTCTCAGAGAGCTCAGTGAACCCAGCATAAAGTAGTCACCTGGGGGCCAGTAAGGATGGATATGGCAGTTTGATCTAGCCCACAGATTGTCACCACAACCCCTATCCCCAGCTCAGCACAGAGCAAATAGGTAAAACTCCAGATCCCAAATTTTCCCTAAGAAGGGAAAGAGTTGGACAGAACATCCAGTGATCTAACTTTTCTGGGGGCTGCCTGACGAACTGGCTTCAGTCTTGTCTCAGAGCACTAACAGGACCCAGCACACTCTAGATGCCCGGGGGCTGCTAAGAACAAAGAAACAAGGTTGGATGATGTAATGTTATGCTATAAGAAGAAATACATATATTTTGGTCCTCATCCCTGCCTCCTGACCAGAGGCCCTTGTAATTTCCTAAGTGATGAGAGTTATAGGTGCATCTTTTGTTAAAATATCTGGGTTTTGTCCCCAGGTCCAAAGATAGCTCCAGAGTGACAAAGGTATAAGGATCATCTTTTGTTATTTATAACAAGCCCCTTTCACCTTATTAGCTGAGTTTATGCTAATAAGGTGACTCTTGGAGGATGGGGGCTGGTTGCCAGAGACAATCAATCTTGTGATTAGAATGGGAGATTGAGTTCAATCACCAATAGCCAGTGATTTTTATCAATCATGCTTATGTAATGAAACCTCCATAAAAAACCCCTAAATGATAGGGTTTGGGAAGCTTCCAGGTTGGTGAACACATGGAAGTGCTGGTAGAGTGGTGCAACTGGAGAGGGCAGAGAAGCACTGTGCCCCTCCCCCATGCCATGCCCTATGCATTTCTGCCATTTGGCTGTTTCCAAGTTAGTATCCTTTATAATAAAAGGGTAAATATAAGTAAATGTTTCCCTGAATTTTGTGAGCCCCCCGAGAGGGCATCACATTGAACCCCTGATTTATAGACAGTCAGTCAAAAGTCCAGGAGTTCCAGACTTGCAACTGGTATCTGAAGTGGAGAATAGTCTTGTGTGAATGAGCTCTTAACCTGTGGGGTTGGCGCTAACTCTGGGCAGTTAATATTAGATCTGAGTTAAACTATAGGAATCCAGTCAGTGTCCACTGAGAATTGGAGAATTTGTTGGTATGGGGAAAAAAAATCTCACGTATTTGGTGTCAGAAATGTGAGTAATTAGAAAATAGTTGTTTTCTTTTTAAACGAGCACAAATGTTAGAGAGGCCACCAGGATCCCTGGCCAGACTGATTGGTGAGAGTCTTCTCCTGTACAAGGCCAATGACCTGAAGACTGAGAGGTAGTTGTTTTGTCTTATGTGCAGACACCAATACAGATAATCAAGAAAAATGAAGAAATGGAAATACGTTCCAAAGAATAAGATACATTTCCAGAAACCAACCCTAATGAAACAGTTGTATAATCCACCTGACAAAGATTTAAAATAACCATTATAAAGATACTCACTGAGGTCAGGAGAACAATGCATAAACAAAATGAGAATTTCATCAAACAAATAAAAAATATAAAAAGTGACAAACAGAAATTACAAAACTAAAGAATTAATAATTGAACTAAAATATTCACTAAAGGGGTTCAAAAGCAGACTAAATCAAGCAAATGAATCAGCAAACTTGAAAACAGTTCTTTGGAAATTATTTAGTCAGAGAAGCAAAGAGAAAAAAGAATTAAAAAGAGGGAAGAAAGCTTAGAGACTTATGGTACACCATCAAGCAAACCAATATATGCATTATATGAGTCTTAGAAGAAGTAAGAGAAAGAAAGGACTAGAAAGCATAGTCAAAGAAATAATGGCTAAAAAATTCCCATCTAGGGAAGGAAATGAACATCCATATCCAGGAAGTCTATAGAATCCCAAATAAGACGAACCTAAAGAAATCCACACCAAGACACATTTAATCAAATTGTCAAAAGTCAAAGACAGAGAGTTTTGAAAGTAGCAAGTGAAAAGCAACTTGTCACATAAAAGGGAACACCCATCAGACAACCAGCAGATTTGAACTACCAGAGGATTTGAACAATGCTCTAGACCACGTGGACCTACAAGGCATATACAGAACATTCGACTCAATAGGAGTAGAATATACATTCTCAAGTGTATATGGAACATTCTCCAGGATATATCACATATTAGGCTATAAATCAAATATTAACAAAGTATGAAGACTGAAATCATACCATATCTTAAGATATCTTCTAATTTCCCCTTTGCTTTCCTCTTTGATCCACTTGTTGTTCAAAAGTATGTTGTTTAATTTTCATATATTTCAAATTTCCCAGTTTTCCTTCTGCTATTGAATTCTAGTTTCATTCCACTCTAGTTGGAGAAGACACTTGGTATGATTTCAATCTTATTAAATTTCTTAATAGTTGTTTTGTGACCTAATGTGATCTATATTTTCCTTTGTGATTAAAGTATGGGTAAGACAACTATCTTGAGGAGAAGGAACAAACAGGTTTGAATTAGGAATTTGGGTTTTGTTTAGAAGAGGCTACATGAAGCTAATGATATTTTCAAAATAGGCTTCCTTGCTATTACATTGGTATAGGTGAAAAATGGAATTTTACCTCTATTCTTTATAATGTAGCATGTATTTGTGGGGGGGTCAATATTCTACTTCTGTGAATTTTGTTGAGACCAATTTCAGAATTTCTGAATAGCAAAAACATATATTTTAGTTTTGTTTAGATTTACTTAATGTGAAGGATATTTTATAGAAGGTAAAATAGACATACAAAGACATTGTTTTCAAATTAAAATGATGTAAGAACAACCAGGGAATATGATTAAGTATAAAATGACAATTATGTAAACTGCTATAATTAACTGTATTGTGCTGATAAATAATACTAGTACTTACCTCTTCAAGAACTGGAGTAATCATTAAAGCTGGCCCCTAAAGAAATGCTCTGTCAATTCCATGAGTCAGAGGATCTGATGTGAATCTAGATTTTTAGAGTGAAAAACTATTAATTTAATCAAACAATGTCTTTGTATAAATAAAGTCTTATTCAACCACCTCCAGTTTACAGTGATCTGTCAGTTCTCTGTGGAGAAGGATGAGGTTTCATCTTTTTTACATAGTCCACACAATTTTGACAGCAACACACAGCCTTCACTTTTTGTTGATTGATTGAAAGTGTTTCCTTAACTGTATTTTTCAAACCTGTAAATTATTTCTAATCATAGTCAGAAGGGGGAGAATTTTATTTGACTTTTCTTTACCTCCAAAGTAATTGCCTTAGTAGAAAAACTCAGACTTCCAGGATTTAAGTGGTAGATACTAAGACCAAAACAATTATTAAACATTATTTACTCATGCATCAATCCTCGGACCACTGTGTGTCCACTGACGTGAGAATGGTAGAAGAGGGTATAGAGGTAAGGCAGCAGTAAATATCTAATCCTTAATGCAGAGCGAGAAATTGCAGCGAACTCTTCTCCAAACACCCCAGGGTCTTGTTCCTATTTTAAGGAAAAAAAAAAAAATTCAATATATGTGTTAACTAAAATGTGAATTTTTAAAGCATTATTTTTTTCTTTTGGGGGGTTTTGGGAGAAGCAGACAATTTTTGAACATTATGTCTCTCTACTTGAAAGTTTTGCACCACTGTAGGCTATTGCAGAGTTGTCTCTCAATTAAATGCATTCTACACAGTTCACATTTGTAGTCTGCGTGCCTGGCCAGCAGCAAAATTTCAAATAATTTCTAGATGAAAGATCATTACTATACCTTCTCCTCAAAAGAGAGGGTGACTTCACAGTATTGTGACTGAGAAATGATTCTGCCTTAAAACTGAAGAAAGAATCCTGTACCAGAATGTTGTACTATTAGGTCATTAAGTAGGAAATGTCCAATTTTGAATCAAAAGTTTAGTTTATTGTATCTTAATAAAAGTATGTGCCTAAACTATTGACACAGTGTTCCCATCTTAATGCCAGCAGGGAAGAAGCCTGAAGAGCAAGTGGTGATGAAATCACGAAAGGTGTTTTCCACAGCTTGCTGAGAACTGAATATTTTTCCTTGCAAGAAGTCGTCCAAAGCCTGGAAGAAGCGGTAGTCAGTTGGTGCAAGATCTGATGAATACAGTGGATGACAGAGAGTTTCCAAGTCCAGATTCCACAGTTTGAGCAGTATTGTTTTTTGCAACATGTGGTCTTGCAAGAGGATTGGCCTGTCTCTACTGACCAATCTCAGCTGCTTAATGGTGAGTATCCACATCATTTCATCCAATTAGTTGCAATAGACATCCGCTGTAATTGATTGACCAGGTTTCATGAAGCTGTAGTGGATAATAACAGCGCTGGACCACCGGACAGCCACCATTAGCTTTTTTTGATGAATATTCAATTTTGGACTGTATTTCAGCACTTCCTCTTTATTCAACCATTGTGTCAAACATTTGCAATTGTCAGAAAGAATCCATTTTTCATCACACATACAATATGGTGTAGAAATGATTCGCTGTTATGTTGTGAAAGCAAAGAAAGTCAAGCTTCGAGATGATTTCTCTCCTGATGCTCATTTAATTCATGTGGTGCCCATCTATCCGGCTTCTTCACCTTGCCAATTTGTTTCAAATGGCCCAATATTGTTGGAATAGTAATGTCAAACCTTGCTGCTAATTCATGCAGAGGTTGAGATGGATTCACTTACACTACAGGTGTCAGCTCATCATTATCCACCCTGGTCTCAGGTCACCCACGTGGCTCATTTTCAAGATTAAAACCACCAGAACGGAACTTCTCAGACCATGGACAGGGCATTAGCCACATCCTTCCCAAACACTTCATTGATATTTCGAGGTGTCTGTGCAGCATTGGTTCCACAATGGATCTCATATTCCAGATTAACACAAATTTTTGGCTTATCCGTGGTTTCACAAAAATTGCTCTAAAAAAAGATTGAAAGATAATCACAAGCCAAAAAATGCTTTTGAAAGAATGAGGATGTATCTTCATAATAATAATAATAAAAAACAAGAAGTGTCAAAGTAAAATGTCAGAGATATCAACTGTCAAACTTAGTACTTATGGAAATTGGACATTCCATACTAAATAACCTAATATAATCTGCCTGACATCAAAACAAATTTGGTCAATTACTAAGGACAATTTCAAATATCATACATTTGTCTACTGCTACCTTCTGTTATAAAGAGAAAGTTTGCTCACAGGTTATTTAAGATGATGCAATATGATCCCTCTCTTAGAAATTACAAAGAATGCATTTTCAAGAACAGTTTTAGAAAAGCTATTTCTCCAACATATATTTCTTGGCATTCTCTCACAGTTCTTGAAAAAATCAATAGCATGTAAATTTTCTAAAAAACAATCAAGTATACTTGAAAGCTATCTTAAAGAATAGTTTGATTTTTTATTCATATTTTTATGATTATATATATGTTTATATTTTTCTAACTCCAGTTTCTAATTACATATTAATACTGAGTATAGCAATTATTCTCACTTGCCTTATTTCCAATTGCATTACTGTTTCTGGAAAAGGGGTAAAAGGCTCCAAGTTGCATCCAACGCAGGCAAAGTTCATAAGTTGTATCTTCCTTAAACCCACATATATCAGCTCCAACCTGGGCGAAAATTTTATTGACTTCAAAATATATCATTTATTAATTTTGCCATGAAAACCACACTGAAATATTTCAGGTTACACTATTTTTAATGACAAATACATTTAAGATTACAAGGATATTATTTTCATGTAGAATCTGAAAGTGTAAATACGCTTTATGAGAAAAGCACATGAAATAAAATAGTGACAATCCCCTCTTGTCTAGCCTTGATTAAAAGAAAATTGTGGGCGACATCATAGTATAAGCAAGTAGTCTTTTGGGTAAGCCAATGTACCTAAAAGTGCTTATTTTCAAGTGCGGTGCCATAAATTTCCTATCTCAATATAAGTTAAAAGACACAAAACCTTCACAATGCATTTAGCTAATCCAAGAGCCTTAGTGGCTGACTACACAGGCTGGGACAAAAGGGCACCAGATTATTGCACCTGACTATATTCTCCTTTTAAATCATAAATTACAGATACTTTGCTTCCTGATATCTAATGATGGCCTCTCCCAGTTCTGAAATCGTTTTATTTCAGAGCTCTTCTTGTTCTCTTAGAAATATAACCTTTTAGCCCCAAAGATTTGGTTAATATCAAAGCTTATAGGTTAAAGTCACAAAGAAGTAAAACATGGAGTCATAAAATATGTTATTAAATAATTGCAATAAAGATTTGAGTTCCCCAAACCACAGAAGTTGTACTATATACTTCACTAAACTGTGAGATCTTCACTGGAGAAAGAACAAGTCATATTCCATTTCTCTCTGAGGCTGTGAATATTAAAAATTTGGTCTCTATCAATTTCTGATCTGGATACAACTTGAAGCTATATTTACTTTTCACTATTTCTTTAGCAAGTCGTCTTTGAAAGTAGCTAATCCATCACTTGAACAACAGTGTAATTGGAATTCTTACAAAACTTCAGAGTTAACAATTTTATTTGCAGCTTTTCAAAATAAGGCAAATATTACTCTGTATTTATTCTTTTAAAAAGTCATTGGGATACGGGAAAATTGCTACAGTAAAACTTTCTAATTTGTTAACATAGTGGCCAATTCTTTAACAGCTAAATTGTTTCGTTATCACTAGGGCTCAGGTAAGAGCAAGTATTTTGTTGTACACTTGAAGTATTTTGTTGGTTTAATTTCATTTCCTCTCTTCACAGGAGATGGAGACAATCCTAGAGTGAATTTTATGTCCCTACCTCCAAATTCTCTGTCCTTTCTTTTCCCCTCCACTAGCTATAAGGCTCATAATAATAGATTGTAGAAGAGTCTCAGAGGGGTAGGGAGAGAGATGAGTGGCAGGGGAAATAAACTACCTCAGTTTTACCATGATCAAGTACTTCAGTGACTTAAGGCAAATAGAAAAAAAAAAAAAAAACTAAGAAAGATGTGATACTCCCGAGATCCTCATAGGTTAAGGGAATTTCTACAGAGACTAAATGAAGTATATTGTTTGCAATGTCCTGAAAACAACTTGGGTGAATTTCATCTTCATAGAAGTACATTTGGCACCCCTAGAAAATATTGATCAATAGATAGGCCTTAATATAGTTATTGTTTAATTTTACAACTTACATATGGAATTCCAAAGAGATTAAATTCTAGCATTCCAATGATTGACATATGCATGTCTCTCCACCGTGAAAAGTTATCACCCAGCCAATGACCAGTGTATTTCCCACTCCCAACAAATGTTGAACGGCTCAAAACAAACGCTCGCTTTCCTGTAGCATTTTGAGAAGCATTAGAGAAAACATTAGAAAAGCTTTCTTCAGTATTACTTGAAAATGATCTTATTTATTTTAACTAAAAAAACCCATGATTTTAAAACATATAAACAGTTCCCCAATATTCATATAATTCAAATATTTTATCAAAGGTATAAATGCATATGAACATGAAATGGAGGGAATAAAGTGAATTTAAAAAAGATCATAGATAAATTATTATATACATTTTACAAAAGAAGATCTTGAAAGCCAAGCTAACCATCTAAACCAAATTTTCTTACACTAAACTCTTCTTGTGAGTTATCCTATAGTTCAGGGTTTCTTAACCATAGCTATATATTAGAAACTTCTAGAAGCTTTAAAAAACAGAATAATGCCAAGGCTCCATTCTTGGTCAATTAAATCAAAATATCTAGGAATAGGACATGGACATCAGCATTTTTTAAAATTCTGCACGATTCTAACATGGCAGCCATGGTGGCCTTTATACTAATGTTGGAAATGCTAATAATTTTCTTTTGATAATTGATTGTATTTACCTGGTGAATCCTTACATGTATATGAAAAATGATATTTGTGTATTTTTTAGCAGCATTATAAGTTTTTGCTCTGGTTATTTTTTTTTAATTTTAACTTCTATATTTAGCCATTTTTAATCAAACCTATAAACCAAGAATAAATTTAAATGGCCATGGCAATCCAACAGATCTAGTTTGAATTCCATCAGCTCTTCCATGTAAAATATTTGTTAATCTTTTGAGTATGTTACTTAAATACTATAAAATGAAGCTAATAATACTTAACTTACAGGTTGTCATAGTATTTAAAAGAATATATATATATATTTTTTTTTTCACAATTGCTAGCACATAACAAGTAAGTTGTGTCTAGCAGTGCAGCCTAAACTCTGCTTTACCCTAGTTAAACAACTTGAATCTCAGTTTTAGCCATTATTTACCCAGAACTCCAGGACCAATTATTTTGTCTCTCAAGGATAAAGTAATGAGAAAAAAGAAGTGGGATTGATTATTAAACTGAATGATAGAAGCTCTACTAATAAATTCAGTAAACACTTCTATTGCCTTGTCAAGATGAATCTTGTTAATGCTTCCACTTAAAACTATTTTTATTATGTGTGTTTTGGAAAGTCATTTTTATTGTTTGAATTTCATTATGTTCAGAATTTAGAAGTCATATTACTTTCTCCCTGAGATATGAAAAGTGTTCCGAAACCCAAGTCTCAACACTGAAGAGAAATACATGTTTAAATTTTCTCCTTTTATCCCTCCTCCCCATTCTCCTCGTTGCCTAAACTCCTTTATGAGTTAGACACAACTAGCAGTTTCTTGGGCAACCTAGGTGTGAGTGGTGCATTCTAAAGCCTAAAGAACTGATTCCTTGCCTTATTAATAGAAATTTAGAATCCATATTAAAATGGGATAAATAAACCCAAAAGAGTTATAAACCACTTATTGTCTCTGTTTTATAGCAGTAACATATGATTTGATTTTTAATGTATTGTTATGTATTCAATGTATGTTATGTATTCTTTTTATTTTTTTAATATTTTTTTTTTTGCCAAGTCCTAATGCAATTGAAAACATAACATCTTTTTTTAATCAGTCCAAGAATAATTTTTTTGGCCAACATATTTAATTGGCCATATTTTTAAAATATATATTCAGAACTTTGTCTATCACGTTTACTTATACAGTTTATTCATTTTGTTTTCAGTCAAGTTGAAACCTAAGAATTTTTCAATAGTAAAATGAGAGCCTTGTTATATGACTCATGTTCATCTTCAGTTTCTAAGTATCTATCATTTTCGCCAAAAAAAAAATTCATTAAGTTCCCTGAACTTCATAGCTCTAGAAATACAGCTATATTTCAAAACATAAAAATGGAATATACTCATATATAACCAAAATAATGAGTTCTATCTTCATCCTCATACCTTAACACCAGTATTTCTGAGAGCTCACTTTATAAATCAAATAGGCTGATTCTATCAATCATATCTATTTTGCCCATCTTGATGACAATTTGTTAAAGTACTACAATAAACCTGAATTGGAATGAAGACTTGTTTTAGACACACAAGGATGTAGTAAATAGAAACACAGTGTTCTACACCTGAGCCTATAAAGCTATAATAATTCTGCTCATACAGACTAGGAGAGTCTCCTAATAGATACACACAGAAAAAGATAGAAATAATGTAACACAGCATATTCTCATGAGAGAACAGCATAAGTCAGGTGGTCACTGACAAGGTGCTTCAGGATTTGGAATTGTTAACTCCAGGAGAGAGAAGGCTTTGTCAGCCAAGCTTGAGCTGTCTTGCACTTAGTGTAACAACGTGCACAAATCCTGACTTAGGACTTAGTAGTGGGAACTTTACACATCATTATTTAATTAGGCCTAAAAAGGACTCTTCAGAGCTGATGGTATAAGAGGTCATTTAGTCAAAGCAAGATAAAGGCAACATTAGTGTACAAACCCCTTAAAAACTGTGGAGTTTGTTAACAATTACAGATATAATTACATTATAAAATTGTCCCCAAATTCTATTTTCTGCAGTATTTATCTAAAATCAAGATTTTAGCTTTGGCTGTCTTAGACAAGTTTTTATGCTTCTACAAAGGCCATTCTACCCTGCTTTTCTCTTGTTGCAACAGGTTAGTAAAAATTCTTGTAAAATCAGTGAGAACATTTAGTAGAAATAATAAATCAGCCAGATAAAACCTTAGAAGAGAAAGATTATTTACGAATCTTTTAAAATATTAAGAAATGATATAATAAAATGTACTATGTGCTATAAACAGATTTTTTTCCTATGTCTTAACTCATTGACTGCCACACTAGAAAAAAAAATTTTTCCCTGGGGCCACAGTGTTTTATTAAAACAAAACTATCCTTTCTAATTTGTTATTTTTTATTGTGTTCTGTGCATGAGTCATGTGCAACACAATCCACATTTTTAGAATTAAATTGTCAATATTAATTGTAACAATAGGAACATCAACAAGCAAGATTTTTATGAACCAACTGCAGGGTTTTGCTTCATGAGGCCCCAGACTCAAAACTAGCCTGAGTTAAATACAACTCACATAACAATGTGTTAAGGGGCATTTTAATAATAATTTGTGGATATTAAAACATATAAAACATTTCAAGAAGATTTACAAACTACTCACAAGAAAGTAGATGCTGCTTGTGACCAGCCAAACAGAGAATGTGTATCATAATGATATCCCAGATAAGTCTTGGAATCGGGGCATAATGTTTTCTCAGCCAAAAGTCTACCTGTGATATCTAAGGATAAAATAAAATAAATATTCATTCTTAACATAATTTAAATATCCTTGTATTTTATATGTTTGTTTACATGTTGGTCACCCTCCCTAGTCTATGAGCTCTCTGGGGACATCAAATGTCTTTTTAATTTGTGAAAACAGTGTTATATTGACATGACAAAATTTTTTGTGTTTTTAATTTTAGACATAGTTGGACATTAGTATCAAGACCAATGAGGATTCATCTCTGAAATACAAAACTAACTTATCATTAGGAAAATCAACCAACATAATTCCTATATTAACATATTTTAAAAGAAGAATATAATCGTCTCAACAAATATAAAACAAGTGTTTGATAAAACTCAGCTTCATTATTAATTTAAAAATCTCGGCCGGGCGTGGTGGCTCACGCCTGTAATCCTAGCTCTCTGGGAGGCCGAGACGGGCGGATTGTTTGAGCTCAGGAGTTTGAAACCAGCCTGAGCAAGAGCGAGACCTCGTCTCTACTAAAAATAGAAAGAAATTAATTGGACAACTAAAAATATATAGAAAAAATTAGCCGGGCATGGTGGCGCATGCCTGTAGTCCCAGCTACTCGGGAGGCTGAGGCAGGAGGATCGCTTGAGCCCAGGAGTTTGAGGTTGCTGTGAGCGAGGATGATGCCACGGCACTCTAGCATGGGCAAAAGAGTGAGACTCTTCTCAAAAAAATAAATAAATAAATAAATAAATAATAATAAAAATCTGTTAGTTAAACAGTAATAAAATGAAATTTTGTTAATCTTATTAAGCTTATCTACAAAAATACTGATAAACAATTTCATATGTAATTGTGAAATAGTAAAAATATTTCATTGACACTGGGAACAAGAGGGTACCAGCTGTCCCCACTTCGGTTCAATCTTGTCCTAGAGTTCTCATCTAGCAATAAGTCAAGGAAAAAGAAATCGAAGATGAAAGGATAAGAATAAAAACCAATTGGATGAATAATTCATACAGGATAAAATTGTCTACATAGAAAATTCTAAAGTATCAACACATAAGTTATGATAATTAATATGACAGTATATCAATTTTTCTGAATAAAAAAGCAATATATAAACTCAAAAAACATAAAACAGCAACAAATAGTAAGTAGAATGATTTTAAAAAGAGGGCATTTAAAATAGTATGATACAGAGAATCTAGAAATAAGATTAACTAATTAAGACTAAAACTTCACAAAGACATTATAAAATTCTACAAAAAGTAGTTTTAAAAGAAGTATAAAGGGGGAAAATACCATATCATTGGGAACTCTGTATTAAAAAGATATTGATTCTTTCCAAATGGATTTAATGGCAACACCAGCCAAAATACTATTAAAGAAGGCCAAGGTGGAAAGACTTATTTCCCCACCTTATTTCTAGATTTATTATAAATCAGTAGAAATTAAGCCAGTATCATATTGGTGAAGGGAAAGAAAAATGAACCAATGGAACAGAAAAAGTCGCCTAGAAGCAATAGGTAATATACATGGATATCTATTATAAGAAAAAGTGAGTAGTGTAGATCAGTGGGAGAAAGGATAAACTTTTCATTGATTCTGAGACAATTCTTCCTCCACATAGAAAAAAAATAATGACGTTAAATTGTTACGTCATACTGCTCAAAATCAACTCCAAGTAGCTCACCTAAATGTGAAAGGGAAAAGCTATAAAATATTTTTTAAATACCTTTATAACCATGGGTGGAAAAATATTTTTTAAATTACAAATTGATAAAGAAAAGAATTAATAAATGTAGCAATATTTTAGTTAGGAACTTGTGTTCAACAAAAGATACTAAAAAGGGAGTAAAAAGATAAACCAGAAATTGCTGGAGATACTTGTAACACATATAACTGAAAAATCAGTGCAATAAAGCTCACATCTCAACAGAAAAATGGGAAAAACCCTTGAAAATAGGTCAATAAAACCTGAAGAACTAATGAAGAGGACAAATGTTTACTCTCCTTTATAATCAAAGATTTGGAAATTAAATTCATAATGGACTGACATTTCACACTCACCAGACTAACAAAAATTAAGATGACTGAGCAACTGGTTGTATTAATATTTTCTTGTGAAGTTCTGGCCAATTCAGTAAAATGCCACCCTGGGTTTGCTTTCCCTTCTTCCCAACCTCACTTCCCTTCTGCCCCTACCCTTCCTGCCTTAACATTGCTTCCCTCCCCACAATAAAGTCTTTGCCAGATAAGCCTTGCCTCAGGCTCTGTTTTTCAGGGAATCTATAAGCTAGGGCATCCTCCTCTGCCACTTTTGAAAGTAATGGCATAGGACAGAATTCCCCTTCCTTTTTTGGTTGCTACTGACAAAATTTTGCTTTTACCACTTTTTCCCACTTCATTAATTACTAAGGATGCGAAATTATGGGTGTAGCTTCATTTTGCCATTGTCATGTGGAAGTCTCCGATTCTATTTGACCTTATGTTTACAGTTGGTCACTTTCACTAGACTGTATGCATCTTAGCGACAGCTGTCCTTCAGGTTTGTGGGCCTAGCTCCTTGGACAAATAGAACTGATGATAACTGTCTTATCCTGTGCATGACACATAGTGAATGAGTAACAAATATTTGCCGAATGGGTGATCCTGAGTTAAGCATATAAAGGATTCTTACACAGAGCACAGTAACTAGAAAATAATCTCTCATTTCTATTATTCAATAAGAGGAAAGAGGTATAAGGCACATAAAGATTAGGTCAAATATACGAAAAAGTTGGCAGGTGCAGTGGTGGCTCATTCCTGTAATCTTTGCACTTTGGGAGGCTAAGGTAGGAGGATTGCTTGAGGCCAGGAGTTCGAAACCAGCCTGAGCAAGAGCGAGACCTCCATCTCTACAAAAAATAGAAAAAAAATTAGCCAGGTGCGGTGGCACACACCTGTAGTCCCAGCCACCTGGGAGACTTAGGCAGGAGAATCACCTGAGCCCAGGAGTTTGAGGTTGCAGTGAGCTATAATGACGCCACTGCATTCATTCTTGCCCAGGCAACAGAGTGAGAGCCTATCTAAAAAAAAAAAAAAAATGCTAGACTAAGTAATGATTTTCTTCCTGAAGATTTTTAAAAATAGAAGACTTTACAACTGTAGAGGACAATGTGAGCATTGCCATAACTAAGTAGGGAAAATTCTAGATACCATTAATGTCTCCTACCTGTTCTAAGAATCATTGCTTCTGCATACTCACTAAAGGGAATAAGGGTCTCATCCACTTTTGGCAGAAACTCAAACTTTCTGGAAAGGTGAGATTAGGACAGGAAAGAACTCCTCTCTCCAAATTATTAATAACTGATTGTTGAAACAAATAAGATAAACGACAGGAAATTAATCATTGTTTTCTAAAAAACTATTTGCAATAGGGACTAGCCCACCCTCTTCTGCTTTTCCATTTCTGTCAGAGTAAGAGATGTAAACAATCAAGAACAGTGTCTTGCATCCTGTGGGCACCCCCAAAATATATTTTTTATAATATGATACCAACTGAGAAAAAATGTATAATACCCATCTCTGAAATATATTTGAACTACATAGCTGAAGCAAGGCCAGCAAGAAAAAATTTGCTGCATAAAAGTCTAAAATATGAAAAGTAGAGGAATAGTGCAGAAAGGTTATTAAAAGATATTTTCTCTAGGAAGATATTCTTCAAAGTGCTTGTAAAAAGAAAGTTGTTTTTTAATGTAGCAAATTTTATCATTTTATTTCAGTTTGGAGAAAAGTTTGCCTTTAATTGAAAAATTATTTTTCCCCATGCCTTGGGGTATATAGAATATTAACTCAACAACAGTTACTGTAATGCAAAGGGAAGTATGAAAAGGATTTGCCTTTTTGTCCTGCTTTATAATCTTATGCATTATTTGAATAAAATAAAAAGGAAATGAATTTGAGAGGTTTTCAAACTGACTAGAGATTGCAGACATAAGCAAGACTGGTTGTGTGTATCTGTCTGTCTGCTTGAATGGGATTCTGTCAAACTCCAATCAAGGATCAAAGTTCAGTTTCTAGTATCAGCTTCCTACTTAAGTGATAGCCCTGCTCAGCTTGGACCTCCAGATAGACACTTACTGGTGAGTACGTGTCATTATGAGCAGTATCCATGTAATAAAAGACTCCAGATCTGGAATCAGATAGACCTGAGCTCAACTCCTGACACTGATATTAACTGACACTGTGACCTTGAATAAGGTACTTCACTACTCTGAGCCTCAGTTTCTTCATCTGGAAGACAGAACTAGTAATTCTTACTTCATCGGTATATTGTGAGAATTAAATTAAATTAATATAATAGCTCTTTTTATTTTATTACTTGTTTACTTATTGTATTAACAAGCATTACTAATGTTTACATTAAGAATAAATAGTATTATGAATTGATATTATTTAATATGAAATAAAAATATTTCCTAATTTTACATTGTCTCCTTGTAAAATTCAGGTCTTCTAAGTATAATCTCAACCTGACTACTAGGACTCTATTTGTTTAGCCTAAACTTATGAAGCCTAATCTCAAGGCATTCATTGCAAAGTGGAATGAAGCTATTGTGCACATCTCGCTGAAGAATTAATAAGAGCAGCCCTGGAGTGACATAAATCTCTACTAGCAAGTAAGCTATAGCATGGAGAAATCATTTTCAAATTATTAACTTGTGTTTTGCTCTAGCAATATATTTCTCCCCATTGTTTCAAGATGTCTCTTTTATTTCAACAGATGTTTGTGAAGGCTTTCTGAAAAGCAGTGATTCTCAGCAGACTAATTTATTTCCAAGTTTTACCTCCAGAAATCTAATCTTTTTAAGGAAATTATATTGGGGGAGGCGGTGGTTAAGAGAAAGAGGTGTTTGAATATGATGAAGGCAGTGAGCGGGAAAAAGCAATTCACCAAGGCTGGACAGTAGGGGATGCTATTATAATTTTAAGGCCCGAGGAGGAGATAAGAGATTTTTGGTGCTCTGCCTTTGCTGTGCACTCTCACAGTACCCTAGAGAAGAGAAAAGACATTTGAAGAAAAATGGGTATATAGAGCACTTCAGGAGGCTATCAGTACTTGTAGAATCCAAGGTTCTCCAGCCCTGCAAAGATCTCCCATGTGCATGCAGAGAAACAGCAGGACAGGAATTTAGGCAGACATCATAGGGCTTGAACAACTGGGCTTGCATCTCCACAGAAACCAAAGACTGAAAGATCTCAAATGGCTTTCCTCTGCTGGAAAATGATTAGGCTGTTCGCATAACACTGAGAGCAGAAAGAACAGTACTCCAGTAATAAGAAAGATTTTTCCACCTGGGAAGGGCAGGATGGGGGCTAAGAAACAGACATGGTTTGTTTTAAAGGAAATAAAGTAATGCAATACTTCCTGTAGAGCCGTGATTTAAATTAGGATGGTGTCTTATGAAATCCAGAGAGTTTAATGAGTAAGAAAGTTGTCAGGCTTAGTAGGAAAAGATTGAGGAGGGGTTTTCTAAAAAATTATCAAGTCCAAGAAATGTAATAATCTGGTTGAGAAAGGTTTGTGCACAATTTGGTACCAAAATAAGAATAAAGTCTACTGCATCTAAATATGAGCAAAAGAAGCCTAGATAGTAGCAAAGCTTGCAGTCATGGTATGGTAGGCAGAACAATAGCCCCCCACGCTGTTCGCCCTTGGAACCTGTAAGTGTTACCTTACATGGCAAAAGGGACTTTGCAGATGTGATTAGGTAAACACCATATGTTCTCACTCATATTCAGAAACTAAAAAAAAAAGATTGATCTCATAGAAGTAAAAAGTAGAACAGAGGCAGAGGTTACTAGAGTCTGGGAAGGGTAGGAAGAAGCGGGTATAGGAAAAGATTTGTCAAAAGATCCAAAATTACAGCTAGATAGGAGAAATAAGTTTTGGTATTTTATAGCACTGTAGGATGACTACAGTTAATAATAATATATTATACATTTTAAATATTAATAGCTAGAAGAGAGGACACTGTATGTTCCCAACACAAAGAAATGATAAATGTTTGAAATGACAGCTATGCTAATTATCCTGATCAGATCACGATACATTATATGTACGAAACATCACTATATGCCCCATAATGTAAATAATTATTACAAATTAATTTTTTAAAAGATTAAGAACTTTGAGATAGAAAGAGTATCTTGTATTATCTAGGTGGGTCCAGTCCAATGATACGAATCCATAAATGGGGAAATCTTTACCACTTGTGTTCAGAAAGACATGAAGATGGAGGAAGGGTCAGAGAGAGATGCAACATCCCCAGTTTTGAAGATAGAAGAAAATGGCTGTAAGCCAAGGAATGTGGGAGCTGGAAGGGAAGTAAAGGGATCTTCCCCCAGAGTTTCCAGAAAGGAAGGCAGCTCTGCCAATACCTTCATTTTAATCCAGTGAGCCCCATGGCAGATTTCTAACCTACAGAACTATAAGATAATAATAAATTTGCGTTGTTTTTCAGTTACTTAATTTGTTAGTGTAGTAACAGAAAATTAATCCACATGGCAAAAGTTCTAAGTGTTCTTACTGATAAGATGGTACCAATTATGGGGGACCTGATAAGTGATTTATCACCTCACAGCATTGGAAAGCACCCATCTCAAGATCTTTCTTATCATATATTTTAATAGTATTAAGATTTAAAACCTAGAGTATTATAGATATAAAAACTGCCATTTGGGAAAGAAGAGACTATTGAAAGACCCCAATGAAAAGGGGTTAAATGCTGAAAGCCATAGAACATGCAGCACTGAGGCAAAAGTTGCAACACCTGGGCAAACATTTTTCTTTTAACAGGCCCACTGTGATTTCACAGTGGAAGAGGTTAGTGGTACGTTTTGGCTACAGACGAAATGGCCCCAGCAATGGTGCTGCTGGGAATGAGTGAGCCATGGACATACATGTTCCTAATATTGAAACAGTGTCAGAATTCCTAAAGTCTGTCATATACATATCCCTTTTGTACATAGATTCAGAGATTCTCAAAGTTAAATCACATCTCTCAAAATGTATCCAGTGCGTATCATAAAGGCTTGACTTATCACAAGTCTACTTGAAGATAGCTCTTTATACACCAGTTTTGATGGGTTCCTTTGTACAGATCACCCTGGGAGTCGCTCTACCCTTATTTTTCTGAAACTTCTTGGCTTTTTTCCTTAGAATCATTCATTTCAGCTTTCATGATTTTTTAAAATGCATTTTGTTTGGCATGACAGCAAGGATTAAAGGAGTCTAATACACAAGGAAATCTAATTTTAGTCCGGGTTCTGCTACCTTGAAATGTTTGCCTCTCTTTTTAGATATTCAAAATTGAGATACTAATATTTTAAGTTGTCTTTGTTATACATTTTGAAGATACATAAGATCATAAATACTAAAAGACTTTCGTTCCTCTTGAAAGAAGCGGGGGAGGGAGAATCTTGTCCATTTAAAGAGTCACTGTGTCTACCATAAACTTTTTCCCCAACCTGTTATTATTCTGAAGAGAATATGTTTCTAAAGAAATGTAGAACCTCTTGACATTTAATTTCCAAATCTACATACTTGAGAATAAGTCTAATGAAACTCTTAATGATTTTTTGATATATAAAGCACAGTTGAATCACCTTATTTCGGCTATCAGTTGTGGCTTAAATGTAACTACATACTCAGTTCAGCTCATGTTAAAGCCATTTATAGCACACATAAAACAATGACAGGAATGTAGACATTGTGTAAAAATCTTCTTGTCCCCTGCAGGTGAAGGCAGCTACCTCATCATATTCTTTCACTCCTGAGAGAATATTTTAAGCAGGAACTACATTGTAATAGAGCAAACCTGCTCAGCCACAAAGAAAAAGATGTTACAAATGTAGATAATTACCCACAGAAGTGTGGGGGGTAATTATAGAACTCCTGTACTTTAACCAGAATATAACACCTAATTATCTGAAAAGCCTAACTTTATACAATCAGAAACAGTTACCAATCAAAGAGATTACACAAAATGGTAAAACCTTAGATGGTTGAATTGTAAAAGAGATAAAAAGAATTTAATATTGGTTAAAAATAGCACAGGGAATAAGACTATCCATCAGATAACTGCATTAGGTCTTTACAGCCATTAGGCTCAGTATCTTGGTAACACTCGCCTGGACTGCAAGCAGATTTCTTCAATACTTTTTACAATAATCTGTTTTAGAGAGAATGCATCTGAGAGCTAAACTGGACTTATTTCTTCCTTTCATGTCCCCAGTTGGTATTAGCAATCTCTTTCTTCTCAAATTCATACTCTTTCCAATTTTCAAATTCCACATAGTTATAGATTGGTACTTTAAAAGAATATAAACCAGGAATAATATAGCTAAACATGAGGCCATCACTGTGGAAGAATTATTCCAGGGAGGGTAAAAATGAGGGCTCTTTTACACAGCCAGTTCTGGCTTTATACCCTGGAGCAATGAAGATGATAGAAAATTGTTATAATAATCGTCAGCTATATCAGTTGCTTATTTGCAGAGTTTGACAAAGCATTTGAAGTTACATTTAAATTCTCCTAAATTATTTGTAATAGATACAATGGTAGTTATTATTGTATACTTACCATATGTCACTCACCTGCTTTACATATCATGTTTTAAATCCTTAACTTGCAAATAGTATTCATATCCCCATTCTACAGTCAAAAGAATTTAAAGACCTTGTCTAAGTTCACAAGCCTAGAAAAGTGCCTGAGCCAGGATTTGGAGCCAGTGTGACCCTAATGCCCATGCTTGTTCCCTGTGTCATGTTGTCATATTCCTTGTGTCATGAAGGCTGCCTTTCTGGGCAAGTGCTTCCATATCACTTTGTACCCTAGCACACAGGTGTCTCATTGCTAAAGTTATCATCTATGATTTCATGGACTCCCTGACATTTTAATCAAATATAGTTCAAAGAGCAGTATGACATTTTCATTTCTAAAAACGCAAGCTTCCTCCATTCTATTTTTCCTCATCCTTTGCTTCAAGAATGCAAACCTCAAATGAATTCTCAATACTGCCCGAAAACACCACTATGCTTCTTTCATAACACTCTGCCTCTCTGATATGTCTTATCGCCTTCGTATTCTCCTTTCTTTTCAGGCTTCTTACTCCCCAAGTTCAATCACACTCCCCATGTCACTCCCACTAATGACCAAGTCTTTAAAATTGAAGTTTTTCTAACAGGAAGATCTTCATTCTCCTACCACCTAACCCTTAAATTTATGCGCATGCAGTTTCTTCTTCGTCCAGCAAAAATAAGAAAGTGGCCCTGCTCTGTTAATGCTCTGTTTACTTACAATTGGGGCTATGCTATGCTCTCTTTTCAGTGACTTCTGTCATTGGATTAACTCCTTTTTCTTTTGTGTTGCCACCTCATCCAGTCTATTAGCTCATTCCTAACAGGAAACAAACATAATCTAGTATCTCCCATTTCTTAAAAACCAAGACTATAAAACAATATCCTTCTTTACTCACATTCTTCTCAGCTACAGCCCCATTTCTCTACTCCTTTTCAGAACCAAACTACCTACTCAAGCTCTGTTTACTCCTCTGTCTATGATTTCCTCACCTCCCTTTCACTCTCTAATTGATTTTAGTTTGATATCCATTCCCTCTACTCCACTGAAACTAATAGTACCCATCTCTGTGTTGCTCAGGAGTGGTCACATTCTTCTGTGGACCCCTACCTCCTGCCGCTCATCCCCCGAGCCACCACTGAAGCTCTGGACACATTCTGCATTCATTGTATTTGACTTTTTGGCAGCATCTGATAGCAATGACTGTGCAGTTTTCTCAGCTGATTCATAAGAAATCACTCATTCCTGCCTTTCTTCCTCTTTATCCAATCACTTCCATTTGGTTCTCTTAGCTATTTCTTCTGTACAAAGCCTAAGTGTTGAGGTGCAGGGTCACTCAGGTTCAGGGTTGGGAGGCCCATTTGTGTACTTTGTTTTTCACTCTCTCTCATTCTCAGTACATGGAATCATCCATCCCATTTTCGATGCATATAATTCCCAGTTTTTTATCTCAAGCCCAGATCACTTTTCTCCAGACTTATGTATCTTGCTGCCTACTTGATATTTTCATTTAGATATTTCATAAAACAATACAAGAAGAGAATAATTTTTACACACCATTTCTTTAGCCTAACAAGTAAAATGTGGCGGGAAGTCAGTGTTTCCAGGATTTGAGGAAGGTGCGTGGAACTTAATGGTTTATCAGCTCTCTAAACTGGATTTTATTCAGTTTTGCTTTTCTCTTTTGTTGTGGTTTCGCTGGGAACTGAATCGCTGCACATGAAAATGGCTGTAATTGCAAAGGAAGTGTAAATGAAAAGCTATAATCACTCAAACTAGAAGTCTGCAGCCAAGGTTAAGCCTCTCTGACTGCAAAACTCTATTTCTCAATTAAACTCTACTTCACAACTTTTCTATCGTGTAGCATTTTCTATTGTACTTTAGTTACAGAAATAGCAAAAAATGTGGGAATTATAAGTTGATCAGACCTTGTAGCCAAAGAGAAGAACTCAGTGATCTGAGAGTCAGCAGCAATACCATACCCTGCCTCTGTGATAGGAGAGCCAAAAAAGGGAATTTCTAGCTCCTCCCTAGACAAATGAGAACACAATTCTCAATCATTCCAAGGCCTTCCTACCAGAGAAGTATAATAGGCACACATATGAGTTTTGAGCTTTCCGTATTATTCTTACTTAGATTGGTGAGCTATGAGCTTGTTATTCCTAGATTGGTGAGTTTATACTTTCCTAAGACAAACCAATAGCACTAAAGAGACTTTTCTGTACAAGATGTAAAAATGTTTCAAAATCATTTAGCATTTTCAGTCTACTTACCAGGTACATAGGGTGGGTAGTTAAGACTATTCTTTTCACATCCTGGATACTGGCCTGTCCCAAAATTGGTTGGTTCATTCATATCCTTACATAAAGACAAGAACTTAATGAATAATAAAATAATGAGCATAGATTTCTTACTTTCCATTGAGGGAACAGAGCACATAAAAATCATTCACTCCACAGACATATTTTAAGTATCTCAATGTGTGGGGTGGTAAGCTAGGAGCTCTGTGAGGCATAGAAATAAACAAGATAGTGTCCCTGGTCTCAAATAGCATAGACTGGCAAATGAGCAATGGTTTTACAAATCTATAAATGTCACCGCACAGGAAGAGATATATCACCCATTTCTGTTCTGTGAACAGCAATTCTAATCTTCCAATGGCTGTGAACATAGATCATTCTTAATTTCTTTTTCTTGATGCTCACATCTAATCTGTTGGCCAATCCTGTTAATTTTATCTTGAAAATATATGCAGAATGTGAGCACATCTCATTCACTCCATTGCTACTATCTCAAGCTACACCACCGTTGTCTTGCCTAGAATGTTGCCATCGCTTCTTAACAGGTCTCTCTGTTCAACAGGAGCCCAGGTGGTTTGATCTGGAAGCTAATAAAGCTTAAGTTCCCTGGCCACTTTTTTGCATGACCCCTTTCATACTTTAATACCTAATTCTCTATTTGTAATTTTTAAATATTTTCTGAGAAGAGTTACTTAAATTGTATAAAGCTTCATAAAACCTAGATTCACCTCTGTTTTCACAGTTTTTGCCTTCCTATAGTCTATTCTCAGTATAGCAACCAGAGTAATCCTTTTAAAACTTCTGCTTAAAACCCTCCAGTGGTTTTACATAGCATAAAACCAGAGACAACTCACTCAAAGTAAAAGCCAAAAACCTCGCAAGTGGTCCATGATGCCTTTTATGATACTGTCTCTATACTCTTGTGACATTTTCCTCTACAATTGTTCCTCCTGGTTACACTGCTCTAGCCACATTGGCCTTCTTATTGCTCCTGGAAAATGCCAGGCCTGCTCTTCTTTGGGGCTTTTGTACTTGCTGTTCCTTTGCCTGAATGCTTTTCCCTCAAATATCCCCATAGCTCATCCTCTGGACTTCATTATCAATTATCACTTTCCCTGAGCAATCTTGATTAAGTTCTCAAACTTCCTACTCCACTTCCCAGATTAATTTTTCTCCTTGGCAGTTACTATTATCCAACATATTCTATGTTTTACTTATTTATCTTGTTTATTGTCTGTATCTCCCACTAAAATGTCAGCTCCGTGAAGGCAAGAATTTTTCTGAATGAATCCCCAATGCATCCTGGTAAGGAGTAGGTGCTCAATAAATATGTGTTTGTTGAAATAAGAGAAAACAGGAATTATTTCTAGTAAGGGTACCAGTGAAGGCTCCATGGAGAAGTTGGTATGGAGGCTGCATGTGGATGGGCTCATAGGATTTGAACATGTGGGAATGAGGGAAAATGGGAAGGAAAGCATGAGCAATGGGCCAGAAATAATAAATTATGCCACATATAGAGAAAAATTCCCTTCTGTTGAAGAGCAGGAGTTCTCTAGTTTTCACTCAATCTTCTGGCCACATGATTCTGTTTGCAAGCATCTCTTGGGCAGACTGGGGTCTCTTAGGCATGCAACTGGCAATTGTCCCAGTCGTACTCAATCAACACCTCCCTAGGGTCTCTCGCCTCTGCACTCTTGCATATGCTATTCCCATTACCTGAAATACACTCACACCCACAACCTGCTGTAACTTTGCTAACTCTATTCACTGGTCAGTCCTCTATTAACCAGCACCTTTAACCATCACCTCTATTGGTAAGCTTTCCTGGACTTCCCCAGATGTGACTTCAATTCACCAGAGGTCAATGCCCTTCATCTGTGTCCCCATTGCATTTGGTGTTTGCTCTGTCATGGTCACACAATAGCTTGTTTGTCACCTATCTCCCCAACTTTTGCCTCCCAACTGCCCTTCATGGAGTAGGCATAAACAATAATGAAAGCATAAATAAGCCCCAGAGTAGGATGAAGCAATGATCCAGCTGGCAGACACAGATGCTGCCAGTCATAGAGAAAGTAGTTCTCCCATCCAGCGCTGCATTAGAGATGAGTATAGGGAAATAGGGAAGGAGAATTTTCACCTTCCAAGGCTTGCTAGTTGAAAAAAACAAGTGACTGAACATTTCACTCTTTCACCAGAGATAAATTTTTTAAAATAATAAGTTTAGACTTACAATACAGATTCCATCATAATCAAGGATGCTCTTAAATTCCCTACACATCTGGATCCACCACTGTACTGTGTGAGGATTGGTGTAGTCGGCAAACACCACATGTCCTGGAGGCCAGGCCTACAATAGATTAGTAAGTCAAACAAAATAATGCAACTCACTTAATATGGTATAGAAATCTCTATGGTTGGGCCTTATTTTACAGTTTGAGTCATACAAACAAAAACTGAGAATCAGTGAAACTAAATGACAAGTTACATAGTATAAGTACATAACAAATTCATGGTAGAATGGGAATAGAATCTCACATCCCAGTCCAGTGTTCTTCCAGCCGTGAAATTACACATGAAATTATATTTTTATTGTTCTATTTTAATTTTAGCCATTTTTCTCCACACCTAAATCTATATCAATACAAATATAAG
>NW_012150352.1:71110-71423 GCF_000956105.1 Propithecus coquereli | reverse complement strand
GCAATATACATGAGATAGTTTTATACGTATTAACATGAAAAATACATAATTTTGTTATAGCTTTCTAAAGATTTAAATGGTATCTCCTATTTATTTAAAAATATGATTACATATGTCAAAAATATGGAGGAATATACACTAAAATGATAAAAGTGATATTTTAGACAGTTAAGGATAAAGGATTGTCACTTTCTACTTTCTACAAGTCAGTATTATATATTTTTTTTACAATGTACTACTTTTGATAAACAGCAAAAGGATTAAAGATATTTCCATTGCATAAAAGAAAAAAATGAGGCACTGTTTTTCACTT
>NW_012150352.1:15249-70009 GCF_000956105.1 Propithecus coquereli | reverse complement strand
TCTACTTCAAATCTGTTTCTCTTGCTAAATCTTTTACTATTATATTTATATTTAATTTTTTTCATACATTCCTGTTAAATTATCTCAGTTGGGTAACAAATTTGTTTGTTGATTTGTAATTAAGCCATTCCTTAAAAAGAAAACTCTTTGTCCATAAACCTTAAGTACCACTAAATTATGCAGAAATTATAATACAGCAACATTTTCTATCATTACATTAATAGAAAAATTACTCTATAAAATTTAAAATCTCATCTACAGTGAGACAAACATCTCATTGTGAGACAACTTTTAGTAATATTCATGCCTCCAGAAGTAGCTATGGAGATGACATTTCTTTTATATTACAAATGTATTAAATGAAAAATAATGTCATGTCCCAACATGGAGAAAAGATTCTTTCAACCTAAGAATCATTCCATTTACTTGATAACTATACTATTCTTTCTTTAGGATTTTTATGGCCAAGGCTTCAAATCTTGACAGACAGGGCCATTGAAGGAAAAATATATTTTTCCTTCTATCAGTAAGTAAATTTCCTTTTAGAAAGAGCACTGGATTTTAAAAAATTTACTGGATTTCTCATCACTTCATTACATTTCTGTGTCATTAAATAATATAAAATGTGCATATAATTTATTATATTTTAATGTAATACATTTATTATTAAATAGAGTACAAAATTTTGTTCCTCAAGAATACACTAGTGCTGGAAATTCTATTTTTTGATAAATTAATTGTATCATATATTTTTAGAAATGCTTAGAAAATATAAATCAAAATATGTTGTTTGATCTTCAAAAGAAATTTACCAAAGTAATGACATAATGCATTCCATCATTTTTCAGTTCTTTAATGTACTCAGGCAGACCAGCAAAGTTAGCTTTATCATATGTGAAGTCCATCTGACGTTCCATGTAGTCAATATCACCATACTGAACATCCTGTGCAAAGGAGCAGCAGAGACATGATCTTCAAACATTAAGAAAACAGACAACTATTGTCAAAGAAGCATAAGTAGCTTATCGGTGACTGTATTCAATTGCAAATTTAAGTACTGGTGTGATATTCGGTCTATTAGTAAAAAAAAAAAGAAAATGAAAATGATTCTTTTATTGGAAATTGAAAAGATAACATACAAAAATGATGCCAGTTCCATGTTTCTCTCTCTCTCTCACATACACACACACACACACACACACACACATACACATTACAGTATAATTATTGTACTTTCTAATTGCCTAGTTCCTCTCATTTCCCACCATACTCTTTGGGGTACACTTACATGAGGAATATCATAGTATCTTAAACGTCCAACCGTTTTTTTCAGCACATCTATGCTATTATAGCCCCATCGACACAACTGAAATCCCAGAGACCAGTATGGAGGTAAATAGGGACATCCAATAACCTATAAAAAAATTATTAGATCCAGAAAAGTTATTGAAGTGTTGTCAAATGTTGGTCTTTGAGACAGGATAGCATAATACTTCAGTCAGCAAGCAGTTTACATGTCCCATAATGTATTGAGCCTCTAACATTGTAAGTTGCCCTGGTAGCAACCAAAGAAACAATGATTAAAATTTGGGGGCTCAAGAACTCCTTTAAGAATCTAGTTAGAGTCATGGACTTTCTTCCTGAGATGATATACCTACAAAGACAATTCATTTTTCAGTTCTGTGAGTAGGGGTTTATGTTCTGCTGCCCCCATCCCCTGTTAATTCATTCCACCAGAAAATAGATGAAAGAGGTTAAAAGGGCTTCTAAATCATAAAACTTGGGGTCACATCTTAGTTCTGCCTCTTAATATCTGTGGCAGTAAGAAACTTATGTGATTTTTTTTATAGCCTGGGTTGTCTCATTTTTAAAATGGAATAAAAAGTAATACCCAATTCATCCATTTGCAAGTATTTATTGAATACTCACTATGCATTGTTTTAGACCCAGGTTCCTGATTTATAGAGCTTAAATTCTAGGAGAGGATAATAATCAGTGAATATGTAAACAAAGTAGCCTAATTTTAAAAAAATAGAATGTGTGGTGGTGGGGAGCAGGGGGAAGGTTAAGGGAATTATCTCTGCCAATGAGACCTGAATAAATCTGCTGCGTGAAAAGTGTCCCAGGCAGGGTGACCTGAAGGTACAAAGACTTAAGTGTCCAGGAAAAGAAAGAAAGAAAGTATGGCTCGACTATAGCAAACATAAGGGAAAGTGGAAGATAGAGAAGTAGGCAAACATTCAATCGTATAGGGACATGAGAAAAAACCGGAAATGTTTTATTTGTCTTTTTTCAACTTTATATTATGAAAATCATCAAGCATGTATAAAAGTAGAGAGGATGGTATAACAAACCTCCAAGTAACCAGAATCAACTATTGTCATTCGACCACATATCTTTATCCTTTTTTCCTTCTTTTTGGGGGGATGGGATGCTATAGCATTTTAAAAAATATTCCTAAATCATGTCATTTCACCCCTAAATGCATCCCTAAATATAAGAGCAATTTCTGAATAAGGGCAACCTATTTCATAACAAAAATACTATTACCACTCCTAACAAAATTAACTACACTCTCTTAAAATTCTGAAATGCTCATTCAAATTTCCCTAATTTTCTCACAAATATCTTTTTTTACAGTTGATTTGTTTGAAAGGAGATGGATTATATTCAAATTGCAATTTAAGCTATTAGAGTGAGTAACATAATCTGATCTTTTAAAATTACTCTTAAAATTCTGGAAAATAAATTACAGGAAGGCAAAAGCGGTAGCAATGAAACCACTTAGGCATCTGCTGTGTTGTCCAAGCAGAGATGAGAAGAGATTGAATAAAAGAGGTCACATGGCGATGCTAAAGAGTTGTCAGACTGGAATACATTTTGGAGATATTGCTAACAGTACTTCCTGATGGATTTGACGTGGTAAAATGAAGAAAACAAAGGAATGGAGATTGTCAATCAGGTTTTGGAGTTGAAAGGCAGGGACAATTAATTCTATTAATTGAGTTGGGGAAGACTGAAGAAGGAACAAGAGCAAGGTTGTGGAGAGAGCACAGGGGATAAGAAAGGTGGATACACATAACTGGTGGATATCCTTTAATAAACATATCTAAAGTCATGGAACCAGAAGATATGACAAGGGTTCTGTTAGAGAACAAAGGAAGGACTAGGATGAACTTCTGGGAGGCTCAACAATTCAAGACATGAGCAAAGAAGATTGAAAATAAGTGATTAGTTATGTAATAGGACAAGAAGACAATGTGGTGTCAGAGATACCAAAGGAAGAGAAAAGAGTGAGTGTTTCTAGAAGTGGCCACCTGTGTTCAAATACCATCTGGAGGCTGACTGAAAGGAGAACAGAGACTTGACTACTGTATCTTGTGATGTGATGACATTTACAGAGTGTGTATATATATATGCGTGTGTGTGTGTATAAATATATAGTTTATAGAGATAATACATTTGTAGAACATATATATAATAGCCGAATTGAATGTGGTGAGTTGAGAAAGTAGAGACAGCCCATACATACCCTTTCAAGAAGTTCTAGAGAAGGAGCAGAGAAGGGTTAATAGCTAGAGGAGGCTGTGGATTCCTACGAGTATATTCTTGTTTAGTTTGCTCAGGTAGGTGCTATTAATGCATAGTTGTTGATGGGAAACACCTGGAAGAGAGGGATTAAATTGATGATGCAGCTGGGAGCAGAGACAATTGTAGAAGTGCCTCCACAGCTGAGAACACAGGTAGATTTAGAGCACAGAAAGAGCTCTTAGATTTAGATCCAAGCAGGAACAACTACAACAGAAAGAAAGGCAAAACAGACAGGTATGTATGCTGGTCAACTGATAGATTTGATGCTTGGAAAACAATGTGGTTCTTTTTTAATTGTTTCTATTTTTTCTCAGTAAAATAATAAGCCATGTCAGCACCTGAAAGTCATGGGGATGACGTTGTTGGTTTTAGAAGAGAAAGTGTGAAATAACAGTGTCTGCAAGTGGAATTATAAATATACTAGGACATTCGTGGGATTGCCAGTCAGCGTAGTGTGCTTGAGATTAAATCAAAGGAAAATTGGGCAGTGCAACCAGGTGATTGTTTGCCACAAGCTTTTAGCTGCTCAGGTGCAAGAACTGATTTAATCAATTAGCGCAAAATTACTGTCTGCTAAGTACAGAGTAGATGTCAAAAGCCTTGAAAGAGTTTGTCGTTCAGGTCTGCAGTTTTACTTCAAGTTTTTCCTATAAATCCCATTTATGGTGGATACTGTGACTCATCTCTCTCTTTGACCCTATCATAATGTCTAATACAAAATATGATTCCATAAATTTTTATTTATGACATAAATTAATGAAGAACAAATGATATATCATCCATGTTTTACAGATAGAAAGACTGAGTCAGAAGTATATTTTGTGGCTTGCCTGATTTTGTAGCATATAAAAGAATAAAACCAGAACTGATTAGAACTGTAATTCTCAAATCTGGCTGAACAATAAAACATGTAGGGAGCTTTTAAAAATATGTACTTTTCCAGGGGCCTACCCTAGAATAACACAATCACGATTTCTGAGAATTCAACCCAGGCATCTACGTTTTTAAAGGCCTCTGGGTGATCAGTGCAGAAGGAGAGTTGAGAATCAGCACACTGGATTGTGAGTTCTTGAAGGAAGAGGACTGTGTCTGCCCATTGCAACTCCACTTCCAGACCCAGGGTTTGTCTTATCTTCAGTTCTCACCAAATACCTTATTGACTGAATCTCCTAACCCTTCACCTAGTAATTCTTGTACCACCACATTTAATGTTAGTCTCAGCAACTATCTTTTAAATCCATTTTCTTTCATTATCACCTTGTAATAAGTGGTGAATGTTTTATTTCCACCTTCTCAGTGGCACAGCAAATACCTCCCCTAGAAGAGAAGAAGCTGGAGGAGAAGGAGGCAGCCAGTATACAAGGCCTGACAACAAGGTATGTTTTAAAGAATACAAACCACAGCCATGCAGAGCATGGAGTTCAGACTGCTGGTGAAGCTCAAATAGATACTTAAAAAAAAAAAAAAAAAAACCCACACTGTACAGAACATCTAAGGAAATATAGTTTTTATTGTCCCGCAATAGCTGAAATTATATGTGCATCAGCTTCCCTATACTATCAGTTCTATGTCAAGAAACATTCTTCATATTAAACTAAGCATCAGAGCAGCCACCCTACCATGCACATTCTCAGAATTCTCTAAACAATGTGAAAGTTTTCAGAATCAAAATAGAGCCAGGGAAGGCCATGAAGGGAGAGTTCTCATGCACAAATGCCTGATAACAAGAAGTATCACAAAAGACTGCAGAAACCACAACCTTGCACAAAGGCCATTACAACTTTATGTAAAAAATATTACTTCTGGGAGGACATCTGTCCAGCAACTGCCAGTCCAACCTCGACCTGGTGCCACCTTTGTTATTGATCCTTCTAGCCCAGGATAATTATCTCGAAACAATTATGTAATCCTCCTCATTTTTCTTTAAAAACCTTTGTCTTCCTTTACCTCCCTGAATATGCACATAGTTTATTATAACACACATATTCCCATTGCAAAGTCCTATGCCCAAAGAAACATTACTTTCTTTTAGAGAGCCTCTCTCTGTCTGTCATTTAGGTTTACAACGTCTCGTACCTGAAATTTGAAGTATGTCACTGTAAGTAACATTATTATAAACATTATTTACGTACCCTATAATATATATGTAAAAAACACTAACTTACAAAACATTAACTCCATTAACCATGCGCAATAAATGTTGACCTAACAAATAACAAGCCTAAAACTGTCCAAATATTTACTTTAAGTCATATTTCAGCCCTTTAGTTCTATTTTTTTTTCTTAATTGTTAATTTAGTAGTAGAGACAGCAGTGTCAGTACACACTTGAGTCATGTTTTATTGTATTACTTAATCTTTCCAGCAATACTACGTGGTAAACAGAACAAATGTTATCATCCCAGTTTTATTTTGGAGGAATCCATAGTCCAAGATCATAAGTGATCAGTACCAGGTTAAAAAAATAGCAGGTGGCAAAACTGTAGCTCACACTTAGATCCTCTGATTCCAAGTCCAATAAATTCCAATACCATTGAAGTCATTCTATATTTTAAAGTATTTCTTTAGGAATGTCTGATGAGAGTCACTGAGAAGGGATAAAATTCTCTCCTTGATAACCATCTTTCTTATGCTGTACAGCTCCACGCTCTTAGAAAGTCTTAACATAACAATGTTTTATTTGATCTATTTCTATTCTAACCAAATGGTACATTTTTTACCCTAGAGTATAATGATTTTCCTAAAATAGATATTGTTGGCAGAAAGGAGAGGGATTTAAGTTTCCCCTCACGGCTTAAGAGGCCATACAAGAGCAATATTTATTTCTTCACCAGGCAGATGAAACAAACCCACTTCAGATTACAAATTGCCTCTTTCTCTCATTTTATAGTAGAGAGCCAGAATAATTTTCCTCTCCCTTATTACTTCCTGCTACAAACAATTTCAATTCCTGCAACCTAGGGAGTAAAGAAAAGTCATCCTTACATAAAGAAATTTTATCCATTTCTCCAAATTGCATTTGCTTATTATCTGGCTTCAGGCTCTTGGCCATCTGCAAATGAACCGGCTTTTGCACAGGAGCAAGGATAAGAAAAGCGTATTGGGAAATAGCAGCATTTTGTCTGAACAGAGGAGTTTCCTCCTGCTTCAGAAAGCATCACTTGCCAGGTGATATGCTGCCCACTGGCTTCAGAATAAATCAGCCTTGAAGTATAAGAGTGAGAGCAGAAAGCTCATTTCAGCACTGGGGATTTAAAACACATAGATTGGAAAAATCAATGAGGTATCAAAAATGCATCTTAGTATCTCTATAACACCTTTTGGCAGAGTGCTGTCAGGAATTTCATTTCAACAAAATAGGGTCAAAGTTTCAATCACTGTCTTACAAATAAAAGCAAAAAAAGAGTTTTAAAAAGAATGGTAAATATTCTATTAATAATAATTATAGTTATAATTTATTGAGTGATTACTGTGTCCCAGGTACTATCCTAAGATTTAGATGAAATAATGTATGTAATACATTATCTCAACTAACCTCCAAGTAATTCTCATTAGGTGTTGTCCTCCTTTCATACATGAGAAAAAGAAGGTTTAGTTCACTTGACTATTAATAGCAACTTACAGTGCCAGCATTCAAATTCCTCCAACTGTCAGATTCCAAAGATCTTGCTCTTATTCATTATATTCTACAAACATATCTTGTTTTATCACACTTTGATTTATTGCCCTTTGCAGATACTGCATTTTTTACAAATTGAAGGTTGTGGTAAGCCTGTGTTGAGCAGGTTTATTGGTGCCATTTTTCCAACAGCTCACTTTGTGTCTCTGTAACAGCATTTTTTAGCAATAAAGTATTTGTTAACTAAGGTATGCACGTTTGTTTTTTAGACATAATGCTATTGCACACTTAATAGACTATGGTACAGTGTAAGCATAACTTTTATACATGCCAGGAAACCAAAAAATTAGTGTGACTCGATGTATTGCAATATTTGCTATATTTTGGTGGTCTGAAACCTAACTCAAAATATCTCTGAGATATGCCTGTATTGCCTAATAACAAAAAGGCATATGAATGTGATTTACATACTATTATGGTTTATTGATCATTATTTTTAAGAGGCAATATTTTGCTTGTCAAAAGTTATTGCCATTTCCTATTTTGTGTTATTTATAGTTCTAATGGTTGATCTTAAAAATCACATAAGAAAAAATAAATTTCAAGAAGCCTGAGATAGATTGGAGCAGTTTACATTTTATTTAATCTCTGAAGGTTTAAAGGAAGTAGTCATGTGCCACATAAGGAGACTTTGGTCAATGATGGACCACATATACAATGGTGGTCCCATAAGATTATAATGGAGCTGAAAAATTCCTATCACCTAGTGACATCATAGCTGTCCTAACATCATAGTGCAACACCTTACTTTTGTGTTTATAATGATTCTAATGCAAATAAACCCACTGTGCTCATAAAGGTCTAGCACATACAATTATATACAGTCCATAATACTTGATAATGGTAATAAACAACTGTGTTACTGGTTTATGCATTTACTATGCTGTAGCTTTTATCATTATTCTAGAGTGTACTCCTCTAATTATAAAAAAAAAAGTTAACTGTGTTGTATTTTAGTTTTTAACAAAAAAATTAAAAAGTAAAAAAATTAAAAATTTTAAAAATAGAAAAAACTTATAGAAGGAAAATATTTTTGTATAGATATATGTTGTGCTTATGTTTTAAGCTAAACCTTATGAGAGTCAAAAAGTTGAAAAAATTAAAAAGTTTATAAAGTAAAAAAGTTACAGTTAAAAAAAAGTTACGGTTATTTAAGATTAATTTATTATTGAAGAAAGAATTTTTTTTTACTTTAGTGTAGCCTAAGAGTACAGTGCTTATATATAAAGTCTCCAATAGTATGCAGTAATGTCCTAGGCCTTTACATTCACTCAACACTCACTCACTTACTGACTCACCAGCTACACCAGTTTGTGTAAGTACACTTTATGATCACACAACAATGAAATCACCAAAGGATACATTTCTCAGAATGTATCCCTTCATTAAGCAACACATGACTACATTTAAATCTCAAATCACATGTGGTGGTTTTGTCATGTGACAACTTGGATGGATAAATACATTTCCCATAATTCCTTTTCCAGTTAGGGTAGACCACAACAGAGATTCTTATGGGATATCTGGAGGGCCAGCTAGCTCACACATATGAGTAAGGTCAAGTCTCTGTAATAGATATATATCTCCTAGTGGTTCTGCTGCTCTGATAGAACCCTAACTGATACAGTAAAATTGACTGAATACAATGGATTGAATTCCTTAAGTTATTTATCATATCAAAGAGCTAGAACTCTATTACCAGGTTCCATTAAAGATGACTCATAGTTGGACCAAAATCTGCATGAATAAATCCAAATGGTCAACTAGGGAAAGAAATGATACAAGCTTTCGTTCAATTGATAATGTTAATTTTCTCATATGTTAATAGGCAGCATTAAACTTTGGTTATGAGTTTTTGATAAAATTTAAGCTTTTTTCCCCTAAAGAATAAAAATGGACCTGTTTCTTAACTTACTGAAATTTTAAATTAATAAATTATTCTCTATAAATATATAAATATCTGAAATATTTTACTGTATTAAAGTATATTCTGCTTCAAATATCATTGCAGTTATAGACAACTGTAAGAATGAATCTAGCAACTGAAGAAAGGTACTTATCTTCTAGGATGGCCAGATACCTATCATTTATTATATATTAAATAACAACTGAATAATGTTTGCTTTTCAGGATTTCAAAAATCATTTCGTATAAAATTAACATTCCCATTTTCCCTTTGGGCATAATCAGAAAAAAAGATTCAAGAGACAATCAAGTGAGGCTGGAGTGGCAAATACAAAGAATCTGAATCCTTTTTTTTTTTTTTTTTGGTGTAGGATTATAAAAAGAATTCTGAAGATTATTCAATATATTTCTTAATCTGGTTGTTCTCAAAATAGAACATTTATAGAATGGAAGAGGCCCCAGTGGAGGCACATCCTCTACCTGCTAATCATAGTCAGAAGGCCCTGGCCTTTCAGTAAGTCTTGAGAAATTCTCATCTAGATACCACAAAATCCCTGTAATAATACTTGACACCTATTCTCAAAGGACTTTATTTCTAAAATTGAGCTGTTTTTTACTGAATTAATTCAGAAAGGCATAAAGGAACAGAGGATGCATTAAGAAACTACTATTGCTATAGCAACTGAAAGGAGAGTTATAATTAATTATGTTTATCCCATATGTATATTTTACAGGAACTTTGAAATAAAGGAAGTAGAACTCAGGAAGCTAAGCAACGAACTGGAAATCACATACGACTTGAAAGCTTTCTTCCTAAATGTTTTACTAATCGGATACATAGTCTCCTATCATCTCTACATCAATTCCTCCTTCTTACCAAGAGGAGGCCTAATTCATGGGATTTCTTGGGGAATTACTAATGGACTCCAATAGAAACCTTTCTTCAAACTGAGATCTCTCACAAAATGTTTCGTGGTTAAAATAGGTCTCATTTATGCACATTCTAAACTCATCAAGTTCTTAAACCTGATGGCTAAATCATCCTCTGAGCTATTTCAAGACATTCTCTTATGAAAAAAAATCTTAATAGAAATTGAATTTTAAATAAACTGAAGACATAGAGCTTGAGACTCCGTTTTCCTTTCCCCTAACAGGTACCATCACCTTTGCCCAGTTCTGAGTCCAATCAAAACTTAATTAAACATTTTATTTCAACCATTAATGACATAAAAGAATAAAAGGGAAAAATCTTATAAATATACACCAAATCTAGCAGAAGATAAATCTTGAATTAACTTCTTATGACTCCGTGAACTCTCAGAACAAAATCGTGTTGTCTTTTCCAGACTTTTCTCGCATATATTAGCCTATTCAGAACTGGAATTTATGATGAGCTATTTGAATTTCAAGCATTTGTTCACATCTCTCAGGTCAGGCTCTCATTTGAATTTCATTCACAGGCAAGTGGTAATGCTGGCAACCTGATGTCTAAGAACCAGTGATGGGTGACTCCTACAAGTACCACCTAGACCCGTGCGTGAAAAGACAGAAACTTGCTTTTCATAACTTGTGTATAATATACAAAATAAAGTAAGTATCATTCTGATATACAAATGTTCATTGATAAACTCAGAAATAAATGGTCACGTTGAGTTACATTCCCTGAGCAAACTAATTTTCCCTACTGCACTACAAATATAAAACTTACAGCCAGGCGACTGAAGGTAGCAATGCCAATGTGCTCAATTATCACATTTAGAACCAAGATATTAGGATTACAAGAACTCTCAGCTTTTGTAGCATGATGCTGTTTGCTGTCCCTGTGGGTGCATGCTATCTCTCTGCTCTCCTAACCCTTGCAGGCTGAGTCTGTCTGAACCTTGCTCTTACAAGGGCGCCCCTACGGGATCCAATCCACAATGCAGCCCAAACAGCCCACGGAGAGTGACAAAGCATCTGTACCTACAAGACAACTAATGCACCATTACAGATACCCACTTAGAGATTCTTCTGCCCTAAATTCAGGAAGTGTGTGGGGGTATGTGTGTGTCTGTGGGGGCAGGGGGGGGATGTATGGTGTATACTAATAAGATAGATTAATTTTAATAGATTATATAGTTTTATGTTGGATATTCTTTTGTTATATTGAATAATTGCATAAGAAATAAGTAATTTGAAAAGGTCATTTCCACTCATTGCTTAAAGTCAATGGAGAAAATGTAAGATGGTTCACTGTAGTCCCCCCACCCTATAACTTTCTATGGCACTAGCCACCTTGTACTGTGACTTAAATTTATTTATGTAAATAGTTCATCTCTTCTAGATGCTTCTTTTGTTAAGGCAGAGACCATGTTTAGTATGTAATTATTAATAATGTATATTTAGGATAAGCCTCACAAAACAGACTTTGAAGAATCATTTCTACCGAAGCTCATATTTTAATATAGATTTTCAAAAGCCAGCCTTCTTAATGGAAAAAAACGAAACTCCCATGATAAGATTTTAGACAAATAAGGGGAATTGTCAATGAGAAAGGCCAACACACATCACAGCAAGCTGTGGAGCCCTTTGCAAGTTTTGTAAAGGCGTTCTGCTCCTCATCACTAATTCCTTCATCAGCTGCGACCTCGTAGGTCTATCTTCCCTGTTGACTCACTCACTCCTTTACCAAGTGTAAAATACCTACTTTATATCTAATACTGAATCATCTCTGGGTAGTAATATTACCAATATATTTACCCATGTTCTGTAAAATTGCAACTCTGTTTTCCTTCAATTATTTTACAATAGTTTTGTTAAACTTAGTATTTTAACTGTCTGGTTCTGAAGTTCCTAGGCCATGTACAATTTTGAAAACCTAAAGTAATATTCTCTTGGCTCATAGACCCTTTGATTATCTGATAGAAGCCATTGGCCCTGCCTCCTGGAAAATGAAAAATAAATATAGGATGTGGAGATTCCCTACAGGTCTAAAACTCATCCATGGACTCAAGGTTACAAACCCTTGGTCAAAGTCATCACATAAGTTGAATGGGCCTTGACTCAGGAGTGAGTACTATCACAGAACCTGATGAATTTTTGTCTTTACAACACTACATTACTAGACTCAGGCATAGAAAAACAAGATTCCTGAGGTCTTAAAATTTCTTTGACTTTATATTTCTCTGGGCAGAGACTGAAGATAAGACAAGTCCCAAAACTGTCATTTTTGGATAACTAACATTAACAAAATATAAAAATTACAGAAGTATTTCAAATAATCCATTTTAAAACATGAGACATTTTAGTGAAACCCAGTTGGAAGGCACAACTAACAACTACTGAGTATCTACTATGTACCAGTCATTTGCCACTCATTGTGTAGTTGGATGCTTATAAAGTATCTTTCCAGTTTTACTAATGAGAATACTGAAGCTTAGAGAGGAGAGGTAGCCTGCCCCAGGCACACATATCAGAAGTAGCAGAAACAGAGACAGAAAGCAAACCATGATTCGCCATTCACATTCTTCTTCTAGATCATGCAATTAGTAATCTTTTGTTTTGAACCACAAGATCTTTTTTATTTATCAATATTATGGAACTTCGACAATAGCAGCAATTTGCGATTGTTTTCCATAAAGCACCAAGTGACTATTGTTTATAAAAATAAAGTAAGAAAAATTTGATCTTTCCAGATTAAATGGACTATAGCAGGAAATAGAAAAATGTTAGAAAATGAGGTTTTTCTGGATGCAACAGCTTAGAGAGAAATGAGATGATGGGGTGTAATTATGGGTGTAAGTATTTAGTAGAAACAGGTTAATATACTATTGTAGCTTTATAAAAAGAAATTGCTTGGAATATCTGTTTCCACCTTTCCAAAGAAAGGGCTAGCAGCAGCAGCCCAAATTCATACACTGCTCCTGGGAATTTGACTCACAGAAGGAACTATGTTGAGGATATTACCAATCACTCTTCTAAGATGTAGAGATCTTCAAGTCTTAAACACAGGAATAACCCCCAACCCGAGTCTGCTTTGCTTGTGGAATTGATTAAAAATCTAAAAGCCAAAGGTCTCTAATGCCCTCAGATTCAAATCCCTCATTAGAACAATTTTTTTAAAAAAAAGAACAAAATTAAAAATTAATATAGTATTTGAAAGGGCAGGAGGAAAAAATGGATTATATATGTATATTTTAAATTCACTTTGCCCTACCTATGCTCTAATAGAATTTCAAAATACAAAGATAAGCATGTTGCATCTACAAGGTATTTCCTTAGTAGAAACATGAATAATTTACCTTCACTGTTGGCATGCAGCATCTGATATTACAAAATGATATTGTTATGTCTTTGTATACAAAATTTTAAATCTTTATTATAGTTACCTGATATAAGTTTAAGACCACATTTAGAAATCTCTTTGGAATTTTGAAATAAGAAAGAGAAAGGTAATACATCTCATTTCAAACAAGAGGTGCCTCCAGTTTTATGACATTGTTCATTTGTCCTTCAAGTAAAAGATTATTTAAACAAGAAAGACTATAAGTTGGATGATCATACTTTATAGATTACAAGTCCTAGGAATGACATGATCTTATTTAATTCTTCCATAAACTTGTTAGATATCATGGTTTACATTTTTCAAGTGGAACACTCAAGGTTCAGAGATTTGTTGAAGTTATGTGAAAAATGGAGAAAATAAGGGAGATGCACACATAAATTGCCTAGCGTAGTGCTTGGTACAGATAAATATCATGTGACAGATGGAAAAGAGAAGATGGAAGGGAAAAGCAGAAAGAAAAGAAGAAACAAAGCCAATATGAAATCTTCATCTTCTGATGATATAATTACTTATAATAAGAGGTAAGAAGATTCTCATTTCCAGATTCTTATTTATGATTACATATTGACGCATTTTTAAATGCTAGAAATTTGGGGAATAAATAAGAGTTAGAAATGTAACAATAAATATCTAGATTTGGGGTATACAATTGTCTGTTTATTCAGTTCAATAATTATAATTTAGTAAGAATTGATTCAATATGTGGCATGGATTCCTGCCATCAAGGTGTTTGCTGATGAGTAAATATTTACATACATTACACAGATATGAAATTCTGTGGTCAGAAGATAATCATGTCCAAAATGTCTAAAACAAATGGAAAGTGCTCTGGGTGGTGGAAAAAAAAAAAGACTCATATAGGCTGAAATAAGCTGAAACCTCTCATAGAAGAACTGGGAAGTATAACTTTTCGTAGGTAGGTGGGAAGCAAACAGAAACAAAGGGAAACCACTGGCAGGAACAAGTAAGGCCAGAAACAGGTTTGGCAGGAGTAGAGAATGTATGCTGGAAATAATACAAGGTAAATTTAGGTTGGAGGTATGGTAATTTAAGTGTCCACATTTAGAATTGATCCAATAAGGAAAGAGGCCATTAAAAATCATATTGCCAGAGCATATGCAACACAGATGAGACCAGCTACCTGATTCACTGCACTCTGCTGTTGCAAAGGAATACTGCCAACAAGGCGTCCTGGATAGTGGCACATCAGCTTTTGATATTAGCTGAGTTGCACTAATGTTGGTTTTATTTTTTTCTGAGCTTAATTTTCATATTTTCTTTTAAAGAAGCAAAAGCTCCTTTTCTGACATTTCCCTTCTAAGTATCTATTTTAGATTTGCTTTGAAGAAAGCTCTAAGAAATTTGATAATTGTTACTAATCATGTAAACCTGAACATGACATAGGTTACATGGCCTCCATTCCTTACTCTGGCTCTGGATCAATTGTATGCATTCCCTTTTGATCTGCCCAACAGTCGGTACTCTTACAGGCCAAGACATTTAATTAAAGCCAAAATTTAATAGACACTAGATTGAACAAGGAAAAATAATTACATTATAAATTTTAACCTTAATATAGCTTCATAAAAACAGAGCATTAAAGTATTCTGAGGAATAAAGAAGAAAGTTGAAAGCTGTCCATCACTACCTACTTGTCCTTAACCCCAGGATACTTTCCTCCCTTTATCGCACATTGAATTATATTTTTCATATTAAAATAATGTTTCACTTATTGAGTTTCAAAAATCTTGTCTCATGCAATCATCTGAACAACTTTGTTCAATAAGAAATCTCTCAGCTTAACAGATAAGAACTGAAGCTCAGGAAACATATGTAACTTTCCAAACATCTCTCAGTCAACAAGAGGTGGAAGCAGCTGCTCTGATTGCAAATCCATTACTGTTTCCACTGCATTATGAAGCTGCCATCATGTGACATTATAATTTCATACCAATTAGCTTCAAGTAACTTTGTACTATTAATCTTTAAACTAGAACTGCATTCCTACATTTTCTATAGAGAAATAGAAGTAAAAATTACCCTCAAAATAATCCAATCTGATTAGAAAAATTCATATGCCCAAACTTCTGTGGGCCAGAGCCACAAGTAAATGGTACATAAAGAACTGACAACCTGTGATGATGGTAACTACTCACCAGTCATTCACCATTTTCCATTAACAGAGCTCTGTTTTGCTTTTATGATTTTGGATGTATTAATTAGAAAGGAAAAACTGCCCTGTAACCAATAAGCTCATTAGTACTAAGCAAAAACTTGGGTACTAAGCAAGGATTCAGCTAATTCTCTCTACTGTTCAACAAATCATTAGATTCCTTAGTCTATCCAAAGTCATTCAGTAACATACCCTTAAGACAGGTTAAAGAAGTCAGTTGTGGGAAGCAGGAAGAATTAATTTGCTTTTCATAAATTAACAATTTATTTTCAAGTTGACACTTCTCAACATAGTTGTTCACTGAGATGGAAAATTTTTCTTTGCCCTTGATTCGATTTGATAACAATTAGAAAGGTTTAATTACATTTCTCCACTTGTGTTTGTACTTCAAAAAGTCTAAATTTCACAGCAGGAAGCTGATTTAGTCACATCTCCGTTGATCAACATTTCCACAGTAATCTAGCAGACTGCACTTCGCTGGAAAATAAAGCATCAAAACGGGAAAAATTCTTGCATTTCTTAGCTTTCTTAAAGGTTGGCACACGGAGCAGCAAAGAATGTAGGTAGACTCCACGGCGTAGTGCAAAGGGTATTGAACCACACTGGAGACGTGCCCAGCGCTGCACCCAAGGGCCAGCCCTGTGACTTTAAGAAAGCCAGCTGATCTCTGTGAAGCTCTTCTTTCTCACTCAATCAACAAACTAGCTGCTCAGGATTTTCACTAAATTCCTTTCTCCTCTGTGATTGGCTACAAGGAGCTTCATACCAATTGTGTGTAGACCTTGGCAGAGCAATGCCTTTTAACTGAAAGCTCAAAATCTGAGTAAGTGGCTTTCACTTTTTCAGCCTAACAAGCCTCAGGGAGGATTGTACGTATGGATTCACTCAGAAGTTTCCTTTGAAATTCAAGGACTCCTAATGAGATTCACACCTCATGACTCAAGATGTGATATTTGCCCAAATTTTTTTCTTAGTAACAATGTAGGTGGGAACTATAAAAATCTGAGTGGGAGAAACATCCTTAAATTAGCTGCTGTAGTGACTGGCATTGGTTAGTCACAAGAAACCTAAATTACACAGAAGCTTGAAGCAACACTCTATACATTTGCCAAAACCAGACAGAGTAGATACAGTAGGCTGATGGCCTTTTCATCATGTAATGTAAACCGTAGCTTCAAGTTCAATATTCAGGAGTCGAATTAAAAGAGAACCAGAATCTGGGTGGAAGACAGAAAATTAGTTTGTAACTTCCTTTGAATCAGAAAATGTGTCGATGAAAAAAAAAATCACAGAACAGTAAAAGACATCAAAATTTCAGACTAAAATATGATATAACCAAAAAACTCAACTCCTACCAACATCAGAATGATACTGTTAAATATTTCCCAGCACTGCTAAGCTTATGAAATTGAGTGATCAATGATAAGAGAAATTGGGATTAAAGAGAATTGACTTATTTTTTTTCTTTCATACATTACTGGGGTACAAATATTTTGGTTGCATGAATTACTTCTGTACAGTTGATTCAAAGTTATAAATGTGTCCATCACCCAGATAGTGTGCATTATACCCATTAGGTGTGAATTTACCCATCCCCTCCCCCCCACCTGCTTGATTTCCATTGAATTTTACTACCATATGTGCCCATGAGTGGTGATCTGTTAGTTCCAATTTAGTAGTGAGTACATGTGGTGTTTGTTTTTCCATCCTTGAGATACTTCACTTAAAAGGATGGTCTCCAGTTCCATCCAGGTTGTTACAAAAGGTATTAGTTCACCATTTTTTTTAGGCTGAGTAGTATACATATACCACATTTTGTTAATCCACTCATGTATTGATGGGCATTTGGGTTGTTTCCACATCTTTGCAATTGTGAATTGAGCGGCTATAAACATTCGAGTACAAGTGTCTTTTTCATAAAATGTCTTTTTTTCCTTTGAGTAAATACCCAGTAGTGGAATTGCTGGATCAAATGGTAGTTCTACTTTTAGTTCTTTGAAGTATCTCCATACTACTTCCCGTAGAAGTTGGGCTAGTTTGCAGTCCCACAAAAAGCTGCTGCCCAGCCAAGAGAATTGATTTCTTGCAGATATCTGTGTTCAGCTTCAGCTGAAATAACACAGTTCAACCCGTTTAAATTGCAAGGGAAAATGCCTATTTAAGTTAATAGTTTATCTGACATGGATATAAACTTTTTAGTTGTCAGGTTTTAAGATAAAGGTATAAAAATCTGACTACTATTTCACGTTCACTATTACTCAGAGCTTTCCAGATAATTTTTAAATTTATTTTCTTATGAGATGCTCACAAGAACTCTGTGATTAGGCAGGCCTGGCATCATCACCTTTCTGTGCACATGGGAAATCTCAAGCCCAGAAGAATTTAAGGAACTTAGCCAAGTTCATACTATTGCAAGAGGCAGAGGTGAGACACCATTGTACCTATGCTCTCTGAGTATAGTAACCTTTCTGTTCTAATTTCCAAAAATGATTTGACTAGGATATATCCTTTAAGATCCACTCATATGGCTACCTTGTTTTACATTTTTATATGGATTTAATAGTTAAATATAAAGTTTTCCAAGGTTCAATCCTGTTGCTACATTTTTTTAAAAAAAGATTTAATAATGATCAAAAGTCCAAAGTCTCCCTGGACAGCTTTCAAAAGACACTATTAGAGTATGTGGTGCTGGAATTTTAAATCCAGCAATAATTTTGGTTCAGAGAAAGAATAATAAAAATATATCTTCCAACAGCTGAGCATGGAAACACCATAAAAATCAACTCCTCAGTAACTGGTCTCTAAAAATTGAAATGAACTACTCCTCTGGCTTTACCCCCTGATTTTTTTATAAGCCTGATTTCCCCCCAACCATTCACTCAGTTGTTCCTGCAGTGTCTGTGATTGATGACAGCATCATTTTAAAGGATTTGCTTTCACAGGGTAAATTCCCCAGTCTAGATAACAAATTAAATTATTTCCTGGTCACCATGGTTTGTGCGATGCGTGTTCACTGAAGCAGGAGGCAAAAAGATAAAGCTGCTAATGTTGCCCCTGCTGTGTCACAGGCAGCTTATTTCCTAGGAAACTCCCAGGCAAGAAAGGAAGGAGCTTATTAGAGATGGGCAAAGGCTTGTTGTTCAAATGAGAGTTTTCTAATCCTTTCCCCTTCTCCCATTCCTAATCTCAAAAGCACTGGCAAGCATTGGTTATAAAATGTCACTGGCACTTTGCTGCTAATCTATTTGATTATGCCTATTTGGGGCTCCTACTTTAGAGCATTTCAGGGCAAGAGCACTGCTAACTTTTTAAAATATCTTCCTTAGAATCTACTTTCAAAGGAAGAATAAAAAGAGCAAGCTAATTAAGTAGGTCCAGCCTCCAGCTGATCTCTAGCTGGGATTCAAGGGCAGACCTGACATTGAACAGCATAGAAGTCATGTCACACAGATAATAGATACATCACTGTTGCCATAATCTACTTTATCTGGATGGTCTGAAAACTCTTGGGATTTGACTGGCAAGATGACCCCACTGCCACATGCCAAGATTGTTAGGGAAATTTCCATGCGTACTAGGGGAATTTCTGTGCTGATTCTGCTTAAAACCACAAAGTAGCTAGAGTAGCTGCTGACACCTGTCAGCCTTGCAAGCTAAAACCGCAGAGCAGTTGAGCAAAGCTGAACAAAACTGCAAGCCTGTCATGATTATAATATTTGTTATAAGCCTATCATAATTCTACTACTTATAAGAATTATTGTTTATTGGATAACTTTTAAGTCTTTTTGCTAATTGGTTAATCATTTATACTTGTGTGTGATTTGTTAAGAGTAACCCCCCCAAAAAAGAGTATAAAACCTGACAAAAACCTGGAAGAGGTGCTCAGAATTTGGAGGCTTATCTCCTCCGGGCAGCCGGCAATAAAACTTTCTGACCCTCCAACTCTCTGCGTGCCGCTCGGTTATTCCCCTGGGACCAGTCACTGACACTTGCAGTAACAAGATCAGACAAGATCTCTGGGTGCATTTGAACAGTAATCTTGATAAAGCATGGCTCAATTTCAAACAGATGACCACCTTACCTTTAGAAGTTATGCCCTTGTTAAGCATTCAAAAGCGCACCAAGAAAACAAGAGGGTAAACAGAATTCAAGGCATATTTTTCTAATTTCAACTGAGCAAATAGGAAAGAGGTAAATGCTTTTGGATCAAGATGTTGAATTGATCATCCACATTTCTCTTTCCTCCATACTCAAATTAAATTAAAATTGCAATTTAAAAAATAAGGAAAGTATCTCTTCACTCACAATGCTGAGAAAAGGGGTGACACATCAGCAAGCCCAGGATCTAAAACATTTGTACAACACAGAAAACAGCTGGGATTCTATTATGAAGAACCAGAGTCAAGGGAGGTATCACCCAGAAGGTACACAGAAGAATGATGCAGGAGCAATGAGAGCTTTGCTTCTGGCTCAGTTCTTAGCAGCTCAATCTCAAGGTGGGACGTTATAAGAATGGAGGAAAGTAGTGGAATGAAAATCAAAGTATTTAATTAAGAAGAATTGATGGAAAAGTTGTGCAATTTTAACCACCCCTGATCCATTTTCTTTTCATGAGTAGCAACAGAGTTTGCTCCTAGGCTAACATAAAATTTCTCTCTAAAGGAATGAAACCAGCCCCCAGAAAGACTCTCAGGACTCCTCATCCCCTGTGTGCCATGAATGGGTTATGGGTAGGGTGACCCCATGATGTATTGTTCAAACTAGGATACTTTGGAGGGTAAAAAGGAATTTTATTAATAATTATTCAGGGACAACAGGTTTAAACTGGGACTGCTGAGAGCAAGCCCATGAGTATAGACACTCTAGCTCTGTGTGCCCTGAGGCACTGACCCTCTCCACTCTTGGGGTTGTTGAGTGAGGCTTGAGGCAACCAGAGGCCCGGGGCCAGATTGAGCAGCTCCAGCGTGTCACAACAATGCGCCAGCAAATATTGTCATTTTCTATGTGTAATGCCAAAAAAAAAGAAAGAAAGAAATATAACAGGAAGAAAAAAAGAAGATTTGGAGCACTGTTTAGAGGCAGAAGTCACATACCCATGGCCTTGGGGTATGTTCCATTTGGCTACAGAGTGTTTTAAAAATATGGGCTCAAAATTTAGCAATCAGGAAGCTGAAAATGAAAATCTGCATTTGCCATTCAGAGGGATATCTATCCATGCTGTCCCAACATTCCCTTCTGGAAACACTCCCATGGGGCTGAGTAGAGGCAAAATTTTCTCGCTGAGAAGGTTCCCTTACTTATCTAACCTGCGTGTCTCAAACAGTCCATCGCTGTTAGTCTACTATCAGTAAGCACTGCAGACTAAATCCCTCCATGTTTCGGCCTGGTGCTAGGGAAGGTACGGATGACCCTGCTTCACAACTGCAGACCCCAAAGTGAAGCTGGTTTCCCTGCCTACCAACTGGCCCTTCCCACATTCTCAAAGCCCAGATCTGATCCTTTAAGGGAGCAGAGTGAGAAGCCACATCCATTAATCCACCTGGTTCTTCATTTATAAATAAGATTAGCTACCCAAAGGTCATGAGATATTTGAGAAAAAACAACAGCAAGAAAGAGAAGACCTAAAATTCCCAGATGAACAAACAAATCAACTGAGTGTCCCTTCCCACCTTTCCATACTACTCCATGTGTTACTCTGTATCATCCCCTTCCTGACACTGGCCACTCTCTAAAATCACCCAGCTTATTTGTTTGTTTGTTGACTGCCTCCTTGTTACCAAGTTATCTCTACAGGAAGAATGATTTTAACTGTGGCTTATTCCTATATAAACTGCACCTAAAATAGAGCCCAATACAGAAGTACTTTACAATATATTATTCATTGGTATGGAAATAATCACTAGATAAAATACAGGCAGAAATGGTTAAAAGTGCCTCCCTCGGTAGAGTGAACAGCCTAGAGATAAGGATAAAGATGATCTTTTATCTATTAATTTTAAAGATTGTATACAACTTTGGTTTCTATCATATGCATATATTATTTTTATAACAATTTGAAAAGCAAAAAATGGAAAGAAACTATTCACTGAGTTTTAAAACAACCGTCACTTCCTAAGATTGGAATTCTTCTCTAACACAGTCACCTAAAATGCACATCTCCAAGGAAACCAAAGATTTTACATGAACAACCCAAGTACTTAATTATCTCTTGGCTTGTTTGTTTACAAAGTTGGTTTTGAACTTCGCAAGCATTTCTCAGTCTACTAGCCGAAACGTAGACTAGTTACATGTACGGATTCTGGAGTCAAACAGCCCTGCATTTAAATCCTTGCTCTACCACTATCACCTGGGTGTCTGCAGCTCTCTGCACATTAGTTAATCCCCATCCATAAAAAGCTAACATGGGAAAAAACTGACCACCCCTAGTGCACCAAGGGCTCAATATCAGCTACTCTAATAGTTATATATTTGCGTGCTTCTGTATGTTCAAATAATTTAAATCTCTGAAATAGGTGATAGGTCATCGTCTTTTTTATGACTATTAATTAAGCACCAATACATGCCAGCATCTGTAATGAACCCTGGGGAGACAAATAAAAATAAGACAAAGGTATAAACTGCAAATATAAGATGTTTAGCTCTATGTTCTTTGTGACCTCAGATTTCTAAAGGTGAAAATCAAAGGTGGCAAATAGCTAGAGCCACTGCAGGTATACATTTGTCATCTACCGCCACACAACTCTTGAATTTTATTTATATGCTTCCCTTTTTCTACTTTGTATATATGAGTTTTAAGATTAGTCACAACTCTTTTACATCAGTGTGGAAGCATAAATTAATTTAAAAATATTAATGTTCCACTCTACTTCTATCAGACCATAGGCACCCAAGTTAGGATAAGTTTAGGGAAAAAAAAAAAAAAAGAAGAAGTTGTTGGGACGGATTGTAAGATGTGCAGCCCCAGGAAGGGCAATTAAAGGAAGAAAACTGAAAAATTATGAGCTTCATATAAGTAAATGGTTTTTTTTGTGCTATACCAAAACAAAATAGTCTATAAGCATTAGCTAAGAACAAATGTTATGATTATAAAAAACCAGATGCTACTCCCGTACTCAGCATATTTCTATCCTCTAATAATTTGAATATCTTGTGTAAAGTAGAAATAAGTGAACTCTGATACGTCCGACTTTCTGCACCTTCTGTGTCCCGCCCCAAGTCTCTAAAAATTAAAGAAAATACATTTTTTTATAAATTCAATTTATCAGTGAAAAACTATTAATATAAGAGGTACCCCTGGTGAACAATAACAAAGAGAAATCCCAGAAAGAGAGACAGCAGAGGGATCAGATTCAAGAAGAAAATCACAGTGGAACCCTCCTGCAAACTGGAAGTGGCTATGAGCATGCCTTGAGTATAGATGGGTTAGATTTGGGGCTCTGGCACCAGTGACAGAGGGACTAATTAGGTGATATTTCAGTGAGAGCAACCAGGTAGGCTCACTTTTCCACACCTCTGCCACAAAGCAACAAAAATGCCCCACATCAGCCATAGAGCCATTTTGTGAGCCATTTCGTTCCCAGGTAGGAATACAGGTAGAAAAAGCAAGTCAGGTTCCAGGTGACTGAGGACGTTCAGAAGGTACGAGGAACTATATGCCTAAAAGGATAGTAAAAACAACTCACAGAGTATCCCATTCAGGAACACATTCTTCTTGGCCCCATCTTTCACTCTCATTCTTGGCAAGAGTATTTACTCTCCAGTTTGTCAGTCTCCACCACCCACTCTACTTGTTTATTTTAGCAGTCCCATCCCATGAGCATTAAGAGTTGTGGTTCCTGCCCTGGAAAATCACTGGGCATTCTCTGTGTAGCCTTGAAAGGTTTAGTGAATTAAAATAGGCTCTAACAAAAACGTCACATGTTTCTGTTTTGATCAAGTGACAAGCTGAACTGCAAAGAGTCCCATTTGATAAAATAACTGGCCTTAACCTTAGGGCTTTACTAAACCAATAATTTGATTTGCTGGGTCTAAAAATAATTGTGTGAACCATCTAGCTAACAATAAACAGAATTATGTAGGAGGATTCTCAGAACCTCTGCAAAGATGGGCTGATCCATCTCCTGAAGGAGCTTGTAGGGGAAAGCAGCAGATGTTATTAAACAAAAAGGACTTTAAGTTGTAAGAATTAGAATCTGAGTTATTTTAAAAACCCCTTTACCTAAATTCCCTATGTTTCTGTGCTCATGTGGTTTCTGAGCAATGACTTATCAACTGAAATGCACCCTTTCAACAAATTATTATAAATGTTTGCATGTATAAGAGATAAGACCTTATCTCTTTTTTTTTCTTTTTCCTCTGCTTTATTTTTATTATTACAAAACTTTTACGGGGGTACAAATATTTGGGTTACATCTACTGCATTTGCACCACCCAAGTCAGAGCTACAAGCGTGCCCCTCCCAGACCTTTCATACTGCACCCTTTAGGTGTGAATTTACCTAGCCCCTCCTCCCCCCCTCACCTGCCCAAGCCCCAGTGAATGTTACTTCCATACGTGCCCATAAGTGTTGCTCGATTAGTACCAATTTGATGGTAAGTACATGTGGTGCATGTTTTCCAAACTTGTGATACTTCATTGAGTATCATCCGGCTTCATCCAGGATAATACAATAGGTGCTAGATCACCATTGTTTTTTTGTGGCCGAATAGTACTCCATGGTGTACATATGCCACATTTTATTAATCCACTCATGTATTGATGGGCACTTGAGTTGTTTCCGCATCTTTGCAATTGTGAATTGTGCGGCTATAAACATTCAAGTGCAGATGTCTTTATCATAGAATGTGTTTTTTTCCTTCGGGTAAATGTCCAGTAGCAAGATTGCTGGATCAAATGGTAGTTCTACCTTTTGTTCTTTAAGGTATCTCCGTATTACTTTCCACAGAGGTTGGACTAGTTTGTGGTCCCACCAGCAGTGTCTGAGAATTTCTGTCTCTCAGCATCCACGCCAACATTTGTTGTTTGGGGACTTTTTGATAAAAGCCATTCTCACTGGAGTTAAGTGATATCTCATTGTGGTTTTGATTTGCATTTCCCTGATAATTAGAAATGTTGAGCATTTCTTCATATGTTTCTTGGCCATTAGTCTATCTTCTTTCGAAAAGTTTCTGTTCATGTCCTTGTCCGCTTTTTGATAGGATTGTTTGATTTTTTCCTTGCTGATTTTCCTGAGTTCTATATAGATTCTAGTTATCAGCCCTTTATCAGATGTATAGCATGCAAATATTTTCTCCCATTCTATAGGCTGTCTGTTTGCTCTAATGATAGTTTCTTTGGCTGTGCAGAAGCTTTTTAATTTGATCAGGTCCCATTTAGCTATTTTTGTTGATGCCGTGATTGCTTTTGGGGTCTTCTTCATAAATTCTTGGCCTAGGTTTATGTCTATGAGAGTTTTTCCTACATTCTCTTCTAGAATTCTTATGGTTTCCTGACTTACGTTTAAGTCTGTCATCCATCATGAGTTGATTTTTGTGCCTTATTTTAAACTCACATAGTAACAAAAGGTCAGGGAGCCCCTGCCATCTGTCTGTACAGGACCAATGTTGAAAATTCAGGCTATAGCAGGCAAGTATCCTGTGATATAGAGATTGATGACTAGAAAATCAAAGTAAATCAAATAATATCCTGAAATTATGTCCAAATTGGAACACTATATAGGCAATATACTAAATATATGATTTTTGAGTTAGTATATACACTTAAAGAGTATGAACCTAAACTAAAGATCCCAAAACTTAAAGAAAAGGGAATTCTTTCATTACAAATATTTAATGGCTTTCTCCACCAAGATGAAAAGAGCTATACAGTGTGCATAACTATGCAAATTCTTAACCAAGGGTGAAAAACCAAGTCACTGTTGATGTTGTACAAAAGAAAACTGTCATTATACTTGAAGCCAGTGTGCCTTTAAAAAAAACAATAACCTTTGCAATGTAGATTTTAGAAGTACCTAGAATTGCATCAACATCTCAGTTATCTGAGGATTTAAAAAAAAAATACATACTCCCAAGAGTTTTGCTTATAAAAACTACAACTGATAAAAATGCTAACTAAGTCAATCAAGGTTTAATGCTGTAAGTTGGAAGAACTAATAATTAAAAAATTCCAAAGATATAATCTGTGTGGCTTGTTTATATAGCCATATACAGTTGTCACTCAATATTTCATAGACAATTGGTTCCAGGACGCCCCATGGATACCAAAATCCACAGAAGCTTAAGTCCCTTGTATAAAATGGTGTAGTATTTATATACAATAACCTATATGTCCTCTGTATATTTTATCTCATCTATAGATTACTTAAAATACCTAACACAATGTAAATGCTTTGTAAATAATTGTTATACTGTATTATGTAAGGAATAATGACAAGAAAAAAGTCCATACATGCTCAGTACAGATGCAACCGCCTATCATTTTTTTTCAAATTTTTTTTTTCTTTTTGAGACAGGGTCTTGCTCTGTTGCCGGAGCTGGAGTGCAGTGGCATGATCATAGCTCACTGCAACCTCAAAGCCCTTGGCTCAAGCTATTCTCCTGCCTCAACCTCCTGAGTAGCTGGGACTGCAAACACATGCCACTATGTTGGGCTAATTTTTTTGTATTTTTATAGAGATGGGTCTGGCTATGTTGCCCAGGCTGGTCTTGAACTCCTGGCCTCAAACAATCCTCCTGCATAAGTCTCCCAAAATTCTGGGATTACAGGTGTGAGTCACAGCACCTGGCCATTTTTTTAAAATATGTTTGATCCACAGTTGGTTGAATCCACGGATGCCAAACCCATGATACAGAGGGCCACAGAGGGCCCACTGTATACAAATGTAAGTTTCCTTGAGGGAAAGTTCCCCTGAGGTGGATTCCTTCAGAAAAGGATTAAAACAGTAAAATTAAATGAACACGTTGGAAAAATCTAGGAAATACTTATGATCATTTACTAGCATCATTTCATATATACGCAATGTGATATAGTAATAAAAATAATCCTAATTAAGAGATAAATGTCATGATTTTATAGCTTGCTTCTGTTTTATGTTCCTGAAAAGATTGATTCAATTTCTTCAAGCTTCAGTTTCCTCACTTTTCAAATGGAGATGGTGATGTCTGTCCTGAATCTCTCTCAAGTTTTTATAATAAATAACTGATAAAAACATGTAGAAGTATCTGGAAAATGCAAGTTGGATCATTTCCATAGTTCCGATAACACATACTGATCATTCCAATCCATGTATCATTGGCCTCTCCTAACCCAATATGTTTTGGTATCCTAGGGAAATTCAAGTCTTCTCTTCCCTAAAACTGCCATTCCCAACTGAGAATCAGAGCCGTCTCTGACCATGATTCAACTATATAGTAATACATTTATTGAGTACCTAGAATGTGCCAGGATGAATATATACTTACATAGCTTTTCTATGCATCGAGAATTGTTTTCTAGGGTCTTCATAGGTACCAACTCACTTAATATCTACAATAATCTTATAAAGTAGTATGAGTAAACCATATGAGGAAATTGGGAATAAGAGATTAAAAATCTTGCCCAACATTTTACAAATAGTAGTTGACAGAAATGGGATTTGAATTTAGGCACTGGAGAGTCAGTGTCCTACATTAAACTGCTTCTTATACTGTGCAGTATTATTCAGCCAAAACTACAAACTCAGTATCTTCTGTGTTTCTGCCAGACTTTAACTCATGATAAGAATGAAAGTTACTGCTTACCGACCTACTACATACATAACCCTAGCTAGACACTAATAAATACCTTTAATCTTGAGAAGAACTATGTAAAGGAGAGTTACAACCTGAATTTTAAAGATGGAAAAAGTTGAAACCTAGAACAGTTGCATAAATACACATGAGTTATATATAGGAGAGCAAAGATTAAACAGTCAAGGTCAATCTGATCCCAACATTTGTCTTCTCAGAAAATTCTAGACACTCAATACAAATTCATGCAAACAGAGGAATGTGAGAGACTAAAGTTTTCTTGAACTATACACACAGCAAATAATGAAAAGAATGAAGAAATATTGAGGATTTAGAGTAGAAACTGTAAATATGCCAGAAAATAAAACTTCCTAGAAGGTGTATGTCAAGAGTTTATTATTTTCCATGTAGCATCACATCCCATTTAAAGCAAAGTTCAAAAGGGATTTTTGGAGTATAATTTAATTAAAACTCTAAAACTTCTGAAATCTAAGATTTCCAAAGCTCATAGCCTATAAAAAGAAAAAAAGATCCCAAACCAAACATACTCAGAGAACTGAGGCTCCAAACTGATGTATTGCCATGTTCTTTACTTTTGGTTTTCTAAAGTCTGCACGATGCCCTTAAGGACTATTCTCTCAGTGATCTTTGAGCAAAGTGGATTATTTCCAACAATCTCTCTAAGGGTTTTTCTTTTGTGTCACGAAATTCAGCTATTTCATGGCCTTCACAGCTGTACACAAATTTGAATTATAGCTTCCTTTTATAATAGGAAAATTTTAAAATTATAAAATTGATAAAAAAGACAATAGTAAAAATCCTTCCCCAAAACTATCTGCTTTGTATCTTTTCTCATTTACCAGTTAAAGAGATAATGGAAGGAAAAGTGAAATACCACAAGTAGGGAATGTAAAAGAAAGGGAACTAAAGCCTTTTTTTTTCACCTGTATTTCCAGAACATAGCTGAGAAAGAACAAGTAATCAAAGCCCTAACGTGACTAAGATAAAAATTATTAGAATTTCAAATTTTACAAAGCAGTGAAGTAATTTTCTATTAAGACTATTAAACTCCTGACATACACCTACTAGGGTGTAACATTTTCTGACATAGTTACAGTTTCTACTCTAAATCCTCACTATATCTCTGTTCTTTTCATTATTTGGTGTGTGTGAAGCTCAAGGTAGATTTTATTCACAGAATTCCTTGCCAGATCAATTTTGGACAAATCCTATATCTCTGTAAATTGGTTCTTAGAAAACCTGGCATTCTGGCTTTTCCACAGTTAGGAAATAAGAGTGATTACTAAGAAATACAATGAGTTCAAATTTCCTAGCAGCTTGGTTAAATATTGACTACTAGTATGCCTCCCACATTCTCCCTTGGTATAAAACTTCTGTAAGAAAGATGTTGTCTGATGCCCTAGGATTCAAAGTCACATGATTTTTTTTTCCTTTGTGGAGAAGTCAGTGGATTTCTTACCACACTCATTACATTCTCCACAGAAAAAGTCAGTTATTTCACAGAGAGCTTCAGGCATATGAGAGGTCTATTTGAGAATAAGTATTTCTTTGCAATTTTTAAACTTATTTTAGAAAGTAGAAGAAACATTTGATGAATTTAGCTTGACATTACAAGGGGAAAAAGAAGTAACAGATGACATTATGTTGACAATTATGTTTTCAAAGTGGCTGACCACATCTTAAGGGAAAAACTTTTCTGTGGTCATGAGAAATGGAAATTGCCCCCCAAGGATACTTCAAAACTGAAGCAGAATTTATCCTCCCTTCTAATCAGCATCCTGGTGCTTCCTAATGTGTGACTGAACAAGTAGCATCAGATCTTGCCTACGCTGATAATATACGGCATTGTCTAAGAGAAACATAATGCAAGCCAGAAATATGAGCCACATATATAATTTAAATTTCCTAGTACCACATTCTAAAAAGTAAAAAGAAACTATTAAAATTAATGTTAGTAATATATTTTAGCTCAATATATACAAAATATCATTTTCATATGTTATCCATCTAAAATAGTATTTTATTGTTATTATATCAATTAATATAACATTAATAATAGTGTTAATACATTATTAAAGTGTCATATATTATTATTATAAAATGATATTAATAATATATTATTATTAATATTACCTTCTAGTTTTGTTCTAAGTCTTTGAGCATGTCTCAAGCGATCTGGACACATTTCAAGTATCCAGTGACCACATTGGCTAGTGGCTACCATATTGGATGGCACAGGACGAGAACTCTTGCTCTCTAATTGTGCTGCTCCCCCATCCCCTCTGCCCTGTCCCTCCTCCTGTCTTTTTTAAAACCAGGTGAATCCAATGTATAGCAATGTTGCAGAGCCAAGTAGCCTATAAAATATTAATATCTACAAGACTGCTGTCACTTAGCAATTTTCCTCTTGGTTTCAGAATTTTGGTTTGAACAACCTTTCATTTTTTCCCCTTGGAAATGAGTATTTGAAAGGGAGAAAGAAAATACGTGCAGTTGGTCCTCTAATCATTTTCTTGCTTTTCAGCAGAAACTGGAATCAGGTTCACCTAGCAGCCGATTTTTATCCCTACCACCTCATAGTATCATTGTATTTAAGCCAAACATTTACAGTAGTAACAGTAATTTGGGTAAAACAAAAACCAAAACCAAAACAAATGTTAACTGATTGAATCCTGCTCTGGCATAGGCTTAGGAAATAAAACCCTTTTATATGGAAATTTCTATCCGTGAATACCAAGAAACAGGTTAGTCTGACAACACAGCATTCTCTCTCAGAAGTCAAGTGGATTTGTGCCACACCTTGTTCCCCCACCTCAATCCCTTTCTGGGCCTTATAACTGATTGTCTGCTGCCTGCCTGGAATCACTCCCTGTCTGAGATATCCAACCAAAAGCTGGTCTCTAAGCCAAAGCAGCATTCAGGCAGCAAAGCACCAAATGTACTCTTGGCTTCTGAGAATCTTAGTAGGTCTTAAAGGTCTTAGCTTTTCTCTGAGTTTAGCTCCCTTCCATCGGAATTTAGGCACACAGAGGATTTATCAGATTAATTTAGAAATGCAGTCTTCGTAGACTGCATATTAAACATGTTAAATTCTGCTACATGCTTGAAAGCCAAGGCTAGAAACTGCATCTATTAGCATTTCTGAGAACTAGTACGTTAAAGGGCCCAGGGAGACAAGAAGGTTAGTGATTCATGCCATGTTACAGAGCTAAGCAGAGCATCAGAAAGGAGAACAGGAATGGATTCTTCAGTCACCTGACCCAGTGCTCTTGTCACCAAGGAATTGCACTGTCTTAAGGTCCAGTTCCTAGCCTTTATTCTCTAGAGGCAACTGGTAGTCTTTTTTTTTTGAGGGAGGATGTTAGTAATATCTATCAAAATTTTAAATAGGCAGATTCTTGACTCATTCATTGACTTGTTCATTTCACCTATAAGATGAAAACACACATATGCACAAAGACATTTGAACAAGGATGTTTCTTACCACATTCTTTGGGATAGTGAAACATTGAAATCAACTTAAATGTCACAATACAGCTTTTTAAAAGAATGACATAGATCTATATGAACTGATATGGAAAGATCTCCAACACAGAGGTAAATTAAACATTCAGGTCACAAAAATAATTCTAGTATGATTATTATATAAAAGAAGAAAATGTAAATATATGTGTGCAAATTTATAGTAAATGTCTGAAAGGATATTTGGAAAACTGTTAAAAGTGATCATTTCTGCTAAATGCAGAGCAGTTTGTGGACATATAGTTACATCATTTGACAAGATTACTGGAAAAACAGATTTCCATAGTACATATGTAATTAAAAATAAACTTAGTCAAAAAATTACTTCCTAATCTCATTGTAAACAATCTAAAATATTCACAAAGGGTATGTTTATTTATAAATGTAGATGTTCTTTTTAATAATAATAAATGAAGATTTTTTTAAAAGCCTTACTATGCTAGAAACTTGGTTATAAGTCATTTGTATCATAGCCGAAAAATTAAGAAAAACTAATTAAAGAATGATTGGCAAATTAATTAATTGAAATTCTTCATGGTCTTCTTTTCTCAAGGTTAATTCTATTCAGTTTTTAGTGTTATAAAAGAAATATAAAACAATTATCAAGTATACTTGACCATGCTGCTTTAGAAAATGGTTAGATGTTTAACAGAGTAGTGAAAGATAGGGATTTGCATTCTAGAACTACATTCCTGGCAAAAGCATGAAGAATAGTTTGTAGGAAAACCAAACAGGGATTAGGAAAGCCAGTTCCTAGCTATTATAACAGTCCAAGGAGAGAAGATGAAAGCTTGTCAAGAATAATGGAGACAAAATAAGGAAATAGATTTGATCCACGAGCTATAGTGAATGAAGGGTTGAAAAGAAGATAATCTTAAGTTTGAATGATTGGGTTCCTGATGATTTCATTAAATCAGAAGATAATGATAACAGGAAGATCTAGTTTATAAGAAGTTTAGGAAAAGATGATTAATTCTGTGGAGGATATGTTGTGTTGCATGTGGGACTTAAAGTATACATTTTCAATAGACCAGAAAAAAAAAAAAAAGCTGAAGTTCTGGTCAAAGTTTTGATTTGGACATAGAGTCATGTGATTCATCAATACAAGCATGGTAGGTAATGTCGTAAGCATAGATAACACTGCTGGGTAATTGTCCTTTTTGAAGAGTACAGAACTCTGAGAAAAACTAACATTTATGGGATGGGTAGAACATGCCTCAAGAGATTAGGAAAAAGGAGCCAGAGGGACTAGAAGAGAACAAGGAAATACTGTTTCATAAGACTTGCAAGTGGTGTTCAAGAACAGAGTAGTCACCAAGTTGTAGAGAGGTCCAATGAAATAAGAAAAGTGCCCATTGCATAGAACTTATTGGAGTGTAATGGGTGATTTACATGCATTTCATGTTTATTATCTCATTTAATTCTTGCAGCAACCTTATAAGGTAAGTGCTTTCATTGTCCTCATTTTACAAATGACAAAAATGAGACACCAAAAGGTACTTAGAACTAAGTAACTTGTCCAAGATCACACAACAAATAAGGAGTAGAGACAGGCTTCAAACCCAGGCCACATGGTATGTGTATTCTTTCTTGAAACCCCGATTATTCAGATGTATATAACCAGCTCATCATCTCCCCTGAAATATGAAATGAGCTAAGACAAGTTTGTATTATCAACAACAAGATGAAAACAAGATGAAAGAAAACAATTTATTTCTTTTAGGCCGCTAGCTTTGGATCGGTTCTTGAGGGAAGTGAGGGATTGCTCAAGGGACAAGGTAAACGGGGAGTAGTTTTCCTTGATCTTTGTCACCACTCTTGCTAGCTATTCTAAAGGCTTTAGAATCAAAAGGAGTTTGTCCTGGGCAGAGGTGCTGGTGCCTATCGCCCTGCAGGAAATATCAACAGTGGGTGACAAACAGGAAGGTTTGAAACAGAAAGCAAAAAGGGACAGGTGGATGGCTGTCACTTCAAATTTATATAGCCCTCTCCACAACCCCCTCACGTCCCTGCTCTCAATTCCATGTTTTCTAAATGCCACATAGGAGCTTTAGTAGACTTTGGAAAAGTGAAGCAGTACATGTGTTATAGAATCACTTTCAGTGATTCTGCCATAAAATTTGGAGCAGGTCTTGTTCCCAGCTCAGCCCAGGAACCTCCAGCAGTTACCCTGTGCTCTCTAAGATAACAGAGGAATCTCCCATTAGGAAAGTTCCCTCTTCTCTTCCCATGATTATCATAACAAGGGCTTTTGTCATTAAGTTTTCATGATAAAAATCTGCCTGGTCAGATTCAGTGATAATCTAACAAAACGCATTCTAATAATTATTATTTAAATAGCTCTGCTACGGCCCTCCCTTGGCCAAACACATATGTGTTTCTCCTTTCCCATCCACCAAGTACGAAGCCTGCAGCTATTTTGTGAGACAGTTATCATCTGAGTCACCAAGTGTCTTACTCTGAACTGCAAACATCCCTGTAAACTTTGGTATTTGACTAATTCACCCGAGAGAGAAGAGATCATTTGTCGAAAGACAGTTTGATGGGGGATGAGCACTGAATTAGCAGCACACGTTGGCAACTATCTGTGTACAGAATGCCTGGAAGATATAGGGGAGGAGAACAGAGAGGTGGTTGCCCAAGGAAAGATCTAGACAAAGGGTGGGAAAAGAGAAGAGCACAGAGAATAAACCAAGGTCACTACTGCATTTTCCATGAGTTCTTTCCTATCGGGAGGTTTTCCTCCAAACATCGACTCCTCAAAACCCAGTTCTATGGACCTCACTGAACCAAGTAGCCAGGAATTGGATACTTTTTGTGAGAATTGCCAAGTGCCAACAGAACATGAAAGCCAAGAAGTAATGCAACAGAGATTCGTGGCTGGGACTAGACAGAAAAAAAATATTTTAATTTAGAGGTCTTGAATATTTTTGGAAGGTATAATTTTATTTCAGGGAAATTCTGGCTAAATTATCCCAACAGGTTTTAAAGCTCTTATTTAATAAAATTACAAACATGTCAGGAGCCATGGCCTAAATGTGGATACAATTAGCCTCAAGCTTGGAAGGCTGGAGGGTGGGTAATTTCTAGACATGCTAATCACTTCCCCCTTGTCTGGGCGGGGCAATGGGAGCGTAAGCATTCATTCCAGTGTTGCACTCACCTTTGTGTACTGCTGGACAACATTTTCAGGAGTGGGGCCAAGAAACATGTAGAAGTCAAGTACTCCTCCGATAGTGCGGAATGTTAAAGGAGGATATGGACTGAGAGTGACATCTGAGAAGAACAAAGCAAAGTACAGAATTAGCACAAATAAAATAAATGTTAAAGATCACGATTTTAATATTTCTACCATTTGTATGCTACCTAGGCTGGTTATCTAATTCTATTACACACGACTCATAGCTGTGATCACCTCTAAGTGTGTGCCAAGATTTTCCAATTCTGTGTGTTCACAATTTTCTTTTCCAAAACTCTTTTCCAAAGAGTTCGTCAAGTCAGTTATATATTGCATTTACTGAAGGGGTTAAAATCCACTATTGTGGCATATTGACTAAGTTAAGGGTACTTGAAAAAACAGCAGGTGCAAAATGATCACTCTGACCTTTGTGCTGTTTCTTAAAAGAATAAGATGAAATTCCCACACAAAAGAACCCCACTCTATGCTAGAAAAAAAAAAACGCAACATTCTTAACATGAAGGACAGGAAGTTGAGACCAAGAGAATACTGTACAGACCTTGTTATATTAATAACTCGTCTTTTAAGCCTCCCCATGTAATTTAATTGTTTTCTTCACAATTTACTATTCTTTGTCCAATTCAAGATATAAGTATCTAACTGCTTCTTCGGGTCTATATTTTTTTACGTGGGCCCCCTTACCATGTAAAACTTGTATTAAATAAATCCCTGTGCTTTTCTTCTCTTAGTCTATCTTAGGTCAATTTAATTCTCAGACCCATTTGGGACCATAAGAGGATAGAGATAGAATTTTTCTGCCCCTACAAAACACACACACACACACACACACACACACACACACACACACACACACATACACCAGAGAGAGAGAGGGGTCAGGGAGTGATGGAATTAATTTAAAACAAAGCTCACAATTAAGGAAAGCTACTGCAGAGGTAATACATTTCAAACATTTCTAGAGTAACTTAAGGCAGAGTGGTGGCCATGGCAATGTTTCCCTTGCTGAGACAATATGGCAGAGCTGAAGTCACTGCATTATCATGAAATTTCTCACATTGCTTGTTCAAATGGCTTCTGATTTCTTGAGTTATGTGTCTTTAGTATTATGTGCCTTAATAGCATTTTGCAATATTTTGGGATGAATGTATATATTTCATTAAAAAAATTTCCATTTTGAAACAAAGCATTAAATTTTAGACAATCTCTCACCCCATTTAGTTCTAATTAATTAGTATTTTTAAAGGAAGAAAAAGCAAAATTAGCATTTAAATTGTGCATTTCCTTCTTTACAATTTAACCAGACAATCACATTACCTTGGGCATTGGAATTCAGGAGAAGAACACCATGAGCATTAAAATCATTCTCTATGCACATATAAAAAGGATGAACCCCATAGAGATTGCTAAATGCCTGCAACAGCAAAAAGAAATATTATGTTTTTTGAGGATTTAGTATCATTGTATTATCCTATCTCAATGAGACCTGGTAGCAGTTAATGGCATGCCCCCTAAAAATGCGTATTTTACATTGTGAGGGTAAAAGGCAAACTGATAAAAACCCGAGTGGATGTAAAATTTTGAACTTGCCTTTGTTACTAAGTATAAACCAATATGATTTCTGAGAGTAAATTTATAGACCATTATTCATGGTCTCTTTTTCTTTCAATAAACAGATCTCTGGTATTACATATACAAATTCATATATTACCATTGGCGATTGATCTCTGGAAAACATTCCATATGTAACGAAATTCATGTCATGCTTAAAGGATGGATGCTCATGTTCACCAAATCCATAGATTGAAGTGGATGGGATAGTGGTCACTATTTGCATAAACTGTTTAGAAAAAATTAGGCCTCCAAAAATTGTGTCCCACCTGTGTCAGACAAGAAGCAAAAAGACAGTGACCAGGTGCTTCTTAATAAGAAACTTTTCTCCATTAAATTCTGGTTTTTAAAAATCCTGTAAAGTTAGCTCAAAAAGAGGATGATAAAATAAAAACAGGTGTGAGGGGGTTTGAGGGAATGGTAGGAAATTCATATTTATTGAGTATTTACTAAATGCTTGCCCCTAAGCTGGTTATAATTTCTATGGGATTTCATTTAATCCTCATGACAGTCCTGTGGAAAGGCATTGTTATTCCATTTTATAAAAGAAGAGACTGAGACTCAGAAAGAGTAAAGTCACATAAGTTATGTGATTTTTTTTGTATAATTTATGTAAATTATACAAATAATAGTGCCAGAATTCAGTGAGGTTTGCCTGTTAAAATTTTAGTGAAGCATTTTATCTGTCGAGATGGAAGTAGGTCTTTCTTGAAATAAAAGTAGTCTGTGTTCAAATAAAACTTGAGAAATGTTGGGTTGCACAAAACTAACTAGATTTCTTTTCCGTAGGACTTTCCTCCAAGTTTTTAAATAAGAAACAATGCATAATGAAACTCCAAGAGGCAACTCTCACATATGACATTTTTCAAAGGTAATTGACTATAGAAACCTTTTGTGCTGGAGTGGCTAGGTACATTGTGGAAGACAGGGTTAAATCATTTCAGGGAAAGGGGAAGAGAAGTGGTGGGATTGGTGACATTACAGCAGTCACAGAGGTGGGAGGCCCCAGGCTGTTTCCCAGCCCACATCTCAGCACAACCTCTCCTGTGGTCCCACTCCTGGCCTGAGTCCACAGGAGAGGCAGGTGGGCCTGAGTCCACTGCTAGAAGGGAGTTTCTCACACACTTGAGGAGATTGCTGCTAAGTAACAACACTTAAAATGATTAGTGTTGTTACTCAATATATCTGGTGGAAATCATTGCTCTTTCTTATGTGCATGCGTGCATTCTCTCTCTCTCTCTCTCTCTCTCTCTCTCTCTCTTTCTGTCTCAGAAAATTTTCTGAATACCAAGCACTGCCCTGAGCCCTGGAGAAATACACAGAGGAATAAGTAGCAGGAACAATGGGTGATCATAACACAATGGGATATGTGGACATGAACAAGTATATGCTAACACAGGAGCAAAACAGGGCACATGTCATGCCCTGAGCAGGTCAGAGATCAGGGAAACAAACATGAGCAAGTAAGATACTATCTATGGAGAGTAACAGTATGTATCAACTCTGTTTCCCATAGGAAAAAGCTTTCATTGTCTTTTTCTTGTGTTCTTAGTTGAATGCAAATTTTTCAGATCCTGATAAACAGGAAAATCCATTTAATTTTTGAAGTCATCAGAAGACTCCGGACAAGATTTCTCTTTCGTTTTATCAAAGCCTCTATGTATAATTTCTTGATAGTTCAATAAAAATGTCACTTAGCCACAAAGACCTAAAAGAAAGGCCAAAATGCTAGCATAGCCCTTTCTGATTAATTGATGATAACAATAGCAATCATTTGCCTCAAAGATTGTATAAGAATATTAATGAGAGGAAAAAAGTGCTCTTATTTTGACTAGTAAGCATCTGTCTCAAAGATTTCATAAAGATATTAATAGTTCAAGTTTGAACTCCAAAGAAATCATTCAGAAAGGATACACAGAAGGGTTCTATTCAAAATATTAAAAATTAGCCCAGCCCATGCTAACCAATCAGAACTCATACGGGCCATAGCCTTGAAGTAGGGACATGAGGACCCCCAGAGATGACAATTTTTGCTGGAATTTAGGGAGCTTTAAAGGGGTAGAGGGGCTGGGGTGCACCAGAACAGCATGGGGGAATTTAGGGAGCTTTAAAGGGGTAGATGGGGTGGGGTACACAAGAGCAGCATGGGGAACCCAAGGCTAGCCCAGGGCAGCAACTACTGACCACTATGGACATATTTCAACATTTTTATCGCAGCTATGACCATACTGGTGCCTATCTCTATGAACGGTCACTACACCTCTAAGGAATTATTAAATATTTTCCAGCTTAATTTGCCTATAAAAGATAATTGTAGCTCTCAGAAAATGCCATTGAAGAAAAAACCTTTGGCTTTGACTTTTCTATGTAAAGAATGGTTATCAATTAAGCTTTAGTAGTATACTATCAATGATCCTTCATAAAGCAGTCTACGCTACTGTTTATGGAAGACCCTGGTTTCCTTGGAATTATCTAAGGTGTTGTTTATTTATATGAGGAAAATAGAACAAAGGACAACCTGCTACATTTCTCATTATTTTCAACCACAAAACTGAAATGCAACCTCCTATATATATTTTATTAGGTGCATATTTCTGCAGCCCCCTTTTCCTTAGCAAAAAAGGAATCTAATCATTACTCATAACATTCACATTTGTTGTTTTGAAACAGCGGGTTGCCATAAGTTTGTGACATACTGTGAGTTGTTACTGCCAGTTCATGAGGACTGGAATAATTGATACAAGAGGCATGAGCTGTGTCAGTCCTCTCTCTCCTGCTTCTTGTTATAACTTCCAGTATTCTCAAAGGGTGAGCACCATTACAGAGTCCAGTCTCTTGAGATTTTCAAAGCCATATTAACAAATATTCACTTCTATTCCCTTCCATGAACACTGATTGCATGTAAAGAAAAAAAATAAGGCAAAAGAGAAGAAAACAAAAAAACTTCTTGAATAAAAGACCAAATTACATTGTTTATTTTGAAATTAGCCACCTTAAAAATAAAGACTTTATCAGTCCACAAGCTAGACTCTAAAAAGTCAAAAAAGGAAAATAGCTTAGGTTATTAATAACTATGTTGAGTTTAAAAATGACATTCAAATAAAGCATTCTCATTGTTCAAGTGAAACTAAAATAACTGGAGTGCAGTTAAAATAATACCAGATGAAAAAATAAAATAATGCCACATTACTTTCCTCTTAAGTTTTTATAAATTAAATAAAACTGAGATCAGATAAAAAGCCAAGTTTATCAAAAGTGAAACAAGATTGCCTTAGCATTTTATTTATTGTTTCAAAAAAGATAGCTCTCTATATGCATTTATAATAAAGAATTCTCCATATTTATCAATTCTTTATATTTAATATTGCTTTTCAACTAATCGGAGGGGCACATGCTATGGCTTATGTAAGTAAATATTATTTATTCAGAATGTGGGGGAGAAACGGGTTGGTCTAGACAAGATATATCTTTTGTATGTAAGAATAGATGATGGAATTCTAACCACATGCATTCCAACAATTATTCTATGAGCTGACAGAAATTATAAAACCACTTTATATTTCCTCCTTTTATTTCCTGTCATACTAGTCTTTTCATAAGCAGAAGATATCCAGAGTCTTTTCCTTCTTCCATGCCTTTCTTATGCGGTTCCCTTAAGCTTAAAAAGGCCTCACTGCAGCCATCTTTTCCCTGAAGTCTTATCTAATTCTTCCTGTCAGAATAAAAATCTGCTTTTATGTTCCTCACTTCCCATGTGGCATTTTTTCCACTCTCTCAGCTGACCTAGTTAGCCCTTTTGAATACAGATAATATGTCCTTTATTCCTCCTTATTCCCAATAACAAACACCAAGTAAATACTGAAAAAGTTTCATTTTCTCTATATACTTAAAGTACACATCACAAATGAGCCAGAGGCAGCCCAGATGGGGAAGACACTCACATTCAGTCCCAGTGAATCACCCAGCGTCCTTTTGCTTCTCAGGCAATTTCATTCCATATAACCTTTGTTCCCAGTCAGAATTTAATTTGTTTATAATTTAATTTATCTGATTTTTATTTATTTTATTCAGTTTTATGGGTCACTGCTCTTAACCTGGGCTCTTTTTATTTTAATTTCAGATTTTAATCCTGTATTTGAAACATTTCTCATGATGGTCTGTGCTAAAATCTGTAAAAACTCAAACCCATTACAGCATCTAACTCAACATCCACAGTCTCATGACCATGATAAGTCTCCTCACATGCAGTCACCTGGATCCAAAGGTGAAATATCTGCCCCCACACACCAAATGTACAATTGTTGAACAAGGAGGAGAATTGCAATAATCATTCCTAATCAAAATGGAAATAATAACAAATATATAGCAATATATAGTCCATAGAAATTCTGAAATCCACCCGGGCTCATGTTGTTAGGGTCCCCTACTCTAGAAGATGTTTCTGGATTAGAGTCCAGTTTTGCCTTTTAAGACTTGATCCCTAATCCATTCTTGTGACTCTTGGTTCCCCATTAAGGCCCCAGGTGTCATTTTTAGAGAGGTCCTTACTTCATCATAAAAAAGTGGCCCATGTTAATAGCTGAGTAGCTTTCTAATCCCACTTGCTGGCAATAGAAAGTGGGGTCTCAGAGGCATCTCTTCCTATTGAACAGTCTCTGGCTTTTCTAGTTCAAGCTGATATAATGACCTTAAAACCTTTGTGGGTTTTCTATGAATATGACTGAGGTCTATTCTATGCCCCCAAAGCCATATTCATAATTCTTTTTAATATAGAGTCCTCTTTATTGTGGGCAGAGCACTGTGAGAAAATGTCTTTAAGATTTTTTAAAAACCCTTTTGTCTAGTTTAGAAGGTCATGAGACATCATTATAAATTGTTCCATGATCTCAACAAAAGCTTTTATAGTCATACGCTTTTTGGTTTTTACCTAAGGCCATTTTTTAATATTTATTTTGGAATACTTTGCTGACTGCAGAGACTGAGGATGAAAAAAGTTTTATATTGCAACTCATCCAGTCCAGGGCCCTCTATATTTTTTCTAAATTCTGCTTAAAAACTGTACTGTTCCTTGCTTAGTTTATTTCTCTCATCCTATAACATTATAAACAGTTTAAGGAAAGCAATCTATTCAGTATTCAGAAATCTCCTTTGCTAAATATGTAAGTTCATTAGGTATATTTTCTATCTTCCAAATTATTGTGGGTAACAGTACAAAACAGTACAAGGCATCTTTCCATTAATAGTTTGTTCACCCTCCTACCAGCTTTCACTAATTTCTCACTATTTCCAACTTCTTCCCATCATTGGGTCCCAAAGCCAATGATAAATGACTTATATTTTTGTTACCGATGACACTGCATTTCTAAGGTGTGCCATGGTAACAAATTTTATATATTAGCTATCAATTTCTGCATACCAAACAACTCAAAAATTCAGTGGCTTAAAAAAAGTATTATTTCTTATAATCTTGTGGGTTGACTGGGCAATGATTCTGATCTTACAACTGTTAACAACATAGGCACAAACTGGAATTGATGCACCTTGTGGTCAGAAAGGAACTAGGTGTCAGCTTAGCTGTGGTTGGAAGGTGCAACAGGACGTATCATAAGTCTGAAAACTTACCTGAAATGGCTGAAACAAATTAAATGTCTGGGCCTCTTTTTTGCTACACACTTTCGTCTCAGTCTTCTTCACATGATGGCAAGAGTGGTCCAAGAAAGGAAGCTGCAAGGCTTTTTAAAGCCAGATCTTAGAAGTCCCATGTCATATCCCTTGCATTTTATTGGTCAAAGTATTACACAGAATCAGCCCAGATTTAAGAGGTGAGAAAATAGACCCCACTTCTTGAAGGGAGGAGCTGTATAGTATTTGTGGCCCTTTTTAATCTACCATGCTTAAAAAAATTCAGTGCAGTCCCATGGAATAAAGATAGCTAAATGAGCTATATAAATATTGAAAGCTGTGGCACTATTAGAACCAGAAGCTGATCATTGAGTTATTAAATCAAGGATAGCTTTACTTTCTATATAGACATAACCATATTATACTTCAAGGCCATATATTGAAAGGAACTGGATGGTCATAATTATGTAGATATACTTAATCCAAAGCAAAATTTGGCATGATATTCTTTGGCATAATAATGACAATATGGCCTAAAATAATTCAAATAATCAATATTACTTTGAACTATTAAGTATATGTTTTTGATTACCACAATACTCAAGAAAAATCATCACTTATTAACAGTAATAACTGTGAAAATAATAACAGCCAATATTTACTGAACCTATATCATGTACCAGTTCAATTAAATTAGAATTTCAAAAGGGAACACAGAATTTTAAAACTGAGAATAACAACCATCCTTAAAGTTCAATTCTCCGGAATACACAATTTTATAAGAGGCTAAATGAAAAATTCTCCCTGTCCTCCACATGGTGTTTTAAGTTATTTCTCATAGTCTAATATTTCTAGTATTCTAAATTTGCTAATTCTGTAACTTCCATAATGTCTCCAGGCATGTGTTGTTTGTAAGGACAAAACTAAGATTATATTAACATGAATAGTACTTACAATACTGTCTTTGTCTTCTTTCTTACTACTCTGAATTGAGAGACCGTATCATTTATCAATTCAACATCATAGTTGGATTCAACAGACGCATGTAAGGGAGAATTAACATGGAGTGGAACTTCAAATAGTTTATTATCAGGATCGTAAATCTAAAACATATTAGAAGAGTAAACATTGTATTAATTTTTAAAAAATAATCTAATTCTAATGTTATGAACCAGTTCTAATGTTAGTGATAAGTGAAATGGGAAATTTGTAGTTACCACCAGAACAAGATATTATGAAGTATTTCAGCAAATGATGTTATGACATTTGAAACCTCCCATTAGGAAACACTATATTCATGAAAAATACAGACCATCAGTTCCACCTACCTTAAACCGGAGCTGATTCTTGGTATGAAATTCTATATCCATTGCAAGCGGGGAAATATCATTTCCAAACAGGGATATATTGTCACGCTTGTTTAATATTATCCTATAAGATAAACCAATTTTATTAGCCCAAATGAAACATATTTATTTTTACAAATGAAAAGAATTTCTCAGGTAGAAAGAACATTGATAAACAGAGAGACAAATGATTTATTTTAACAAGGAAAGGAAAATTAGGATAAAAGAATGTCCTACAAAGAGCAAAAACATTGAGGAATAGATGTTAAACACTGAAATGGTAATAAGAAAAATCAACTAATTTCCATTGCAGCATACCTCTAAGAATAGGAAAAACTGCAATAGTAAAAAACAAAAATTTGTCATCTAATTCTGACTTAATTGATTGTAATACAACCTTCTCTGTAGTAGAATGAAATAATGAACAGTCATATTCTAGTCATATTCAGTCAGCCATCAGTGACTTCTAAAAACTTGTCCTGGAAGTTATCAGTGGGCAATCATGGGTGATCACCAAAGCTCCAGGCATAGCCTCCCTCCTTGTAGTTCCAGCCCCCTCCCTCGCCTTGCACAATCTAGTACGAAATTGTCTCAGGCATCCCAGATATCCGAACCTCCAATTCGACACCACCATCGCCACCACTCACTCCAGCTAAGCCTTCCAATGACAGGTTCAAGGACAGAGGCCCATTTCCTCAGGTAAATCATTAGTTAGGTTCATCATTCTTGGTCAAGTGTGGCAAAGCACCTCTTACTTACATTGTTGTGCTCTGGAACATTCTTTCCAAAGACATGACTCACAAAGAACTCATTATGGTTTAGGAGCTGTCTAAATTCAGTAAGCAAAATCATCTGGTGGTCAAATTGAGACACAATGAGATTTCCCAGGCCCAGAGTTAAATGCGGGCTGGGTACATACTACAAATAAGCCAGAGGCAGCCCAGACGGGGAAGACACTCACATTCAGTCTTAGTGAAGTATCTGGTGTCCTCTGCTTCTCAGGCAATTCCATTCCATATGACGTTTGTTCCCAGTCTGAATTTAACTTGTTTATAATTTAACTTTTTTTATTTAACTGATTTTTATTTATTTAATTCAATTTTATGGTTCGCTGCTCTTATCCTGAGCTCATTTTATTTTAATTTCAGATTTTAATCAGTATTCAAAACATTTGTCATGATGGTCTCTGCCAAAATCTATATAAACTCAAACCAATGGCAAATTTAGAATAACAGAAAATAGCATATAATGTAAGTTAGCTCAATCAAGTTCTATTTTTGAGCCTGTGAAATAGATTGGTTTCCTCAAAGCGGAGGACTTTGGAGGTCCAGAAGCAATAAAAACAAAATATAATGATATTTTTCTTCTCTTCTTTCAATTTGGAATTGACTATGTTTCTGAGACTACTGTGTTCTACCTTATTATAAATCAGCTCCTTTCAGCCCAGATCTTACCCTTCTGCTTCCTGCTAGTGTCTCTATAGTCATTTTTTTGCCTTTGTCCTTAAAAAGGATGGTCCTCCAAATCCCTACTCCTAAGTAAGCATCATCATTAAATTTTATATCACTCCCTGGCAAGAAATGTAACTAAAAAGCAGGTTTTGAAACAGTTCTCAAGCCCTGGTCATGCAAAGTAAAGGGGAAATAGATCATAGATTCCAGGCAGAAACTGAGGTAAAGTTAGCCTTCATAACACTCTGCTCAGCTCCAGCTAAATAAATGCCACAATTTTTACCTTCCATACATTTCCCAGAAATATACCCAACGCTGCAAAATCAAGAATCTAGTCTCCAAAAATCAGCACATGGGCAAATTTTTTTAGTGACACTGACCCATTAAATCTGGCTTTTCTCTTAAGAACCTTAACTAAAGAAAAATGACTATCCTTTTTTTTCTTATAAATGTTAAGCATATCATTTGTAATTGAGTTATTTTTGCACTTACTAATTAGAGTAAGTACTCTAATACTTCAAAGTATGATTTCAGATGTTATCATGAAATAGTTGCTCTTAAGGGCAATTTTTCATTCTTTTATCATGTTTCCCAAAAGATATGCCACCAAAAGAAACAAAGCTTCTTTCTAAAAGATTTGCATGATAGCATAAAATACAAGAATTTTACCTTAGCCTGACTTGTTTGCAATGAATCATCTCTCTACATAAAATAGTGAGTGTTTCTGGCTATTTGGCAGCGCCCGCACAACTGATTAAGAAACAAGAAACAAGTGCAACCTCCTCTTCAACAGGTGAGTTGTGATAGTGATTTTGATGTAAAATTCTAAGCTACGTTTCTTCAAGTAAGGTAGGAAGCAAAAAACCATGTGCTTTAGGCTTTCTGATTCACCATGAAGGCTCAGAGTTACCAGGATATAGCAAATAAAAATAGAATATAATCTCTGAGGTGATGTGTACCAAATGAACCCATAAGGATAGATTAGAAAATTTAGGTGGTAGAAGTGCTTATTAAACGTTCTAGGAAATACATACCTCCATCCTAGAGCTGTCTTTTGAGGTTGATCATTTACCACATAGCCATGTGGGCCATCTGCTGGGTAAAAGCACCAGGGAATGTTAGCCATGCTTGTAGAACACCAGTAACAGCCTTTAGCTTCACAGCTCTGTTGAGAGGCTCCTGGCGGAAGATGGCAATCAATGCGTTTCTCAACAGGAAACCTCATAGCACAAGCGGCCTCTTGTTTGGACTTGTAGAAGCAAAATGGAACCTCGGTATTTTCAGTAACACACCAGTGACATCCGCGCTTTATACAGGTAGCTTCATTGGCCCCTGACTCCGGAAAGCAGTCAATTCGTTCGGAGGCAGCTACTAAAGAACATGAATCAACCTTCTCAAAACACCAAGGGATCCCTGGGTCTTTAAATGGGGACCAGCAGCAATTCCTGGCCAGACAGGTGGCTTCGGAAACTCCAGGATCAGGGTGACAGTCCTTACGGAACTGGGCAGGTAAAGATGCTGAACATGAACTTGAACTAATCGGCTGGACTAGAACTGAACCAAGAAGGAAAACGGGGCAGGGTAGATGAAAAGATCTCTTGAAAACACATTTATAATCAAGACACTTCTATAAAACTTACAAAAAAGGTCTCTCAAAATGCGTAGATTGTCAATGGAATAGTTGTTGGATACTGAACAGTACTATAAATCTGTCAGCCTAAGTAAAACAAAGTAAAGCAAAAACCTGTCCCTTAAAAATGCAGCGCTAACATTTTCTATTATAATTGCTCCTAATATTCACAACATGCATGTACCTTACAGTCCCTCAACCTCAGATGTGTACTCATCATCATCTGCTGAATGTTACCAAATGGATTTCACAAGTCAACATAATTATTTCTTTTCTGTTTGATATGCCTTCCTTCATTTATAAACTGGAAACCAGTTATTAGACTTCCAGTAACACTGAGAAATGTCTGTACTTGCTTCCTCTGAGCTAACAGACGCCAGACCTTCAAAAATGCCACCATACTGGTATATTTGTTCATCACCCTTCTTTCTATGACTTTCCATTTTTAAAAACTCCTCGGTCACTGCTGGCAATGCGGATGCTTTCCTCACCTTTGATATTTGGCAGAGTTTTATTGTTCTAATGTAATTAATTTGATGGATTACTAATCTTTGTCCCCCATAAATTGAATAAAATATTGGAACATAGATGCAATTCACTTACATTCCAAAATCATAAATTGAACATAGTCATGGTTTAATCAATTTTTAATAGCAGACATGAGCACTATTTTGTTCTCTTTTTGGTTCTATCATAAATAATTTCTAAACTATGTTTCTGCAAGCAAGGCCCATGAAACACCTGCCTCAGACTTGCCTATCAAAGTGAAAAATATATCTTTTGGGGAAATAAATACTCTTACATGTATATTGCTGGTAGAGATGCAAAGTTGTACAACCCCTGTTAAGGGAAATTTAACAATATCTACTAAATTACATATTTTTTTCACTCTTTGACCAGAAACACCATTTCTAGAAATTTATCCCAATGATACACAAATATCTTCAGTGAAGCATGATTTATCCTTCAATAGAGAATAAATTATGGAACGGGATGTCATAAAAGAAATGAAGAAACCTCTACCTAGTATATGGAGTTATCTCTAGGATATGTTATGTAGGAAAAAAGCAGGTGCAGAACAACGTTTCTCTGAATGCTACATTGTCTGTAAGAAGAGAGGGGCATCTAAATATATATTTATGTTTCTTTATAATTTCAAACAGAAACAATGGAAGAATAACCCAAAAACTATTAAAAATGGTTACATTATTGGGGGATATAGGGAATCCTTGAAGAAAACAAGGATTACCCTTCTGCTGTATCTTGTTATATAGCTTTTACTTTTAACTCAGGTACATTTTTTTATCTAATTAAAAAACAAAATTAATTTTAAAAGAAATAAAAGTAAACTGCTCTTGGTTGAACATATACTAAAACAAATAAACCCATTTTTCATATTGTTAGCATACATACACAAAAAAGGAATTACCTCAAAAAGTGACTTTAAAGGAAATATTTGACTATGTATCTCTAATGGTACATGTTCAAAGGGCAAACCATGAAGAACTCTTAACATGGATCCAGAGGTCTTATTGTTATTATTAATATTGGTATTTTAATTTTGAAATTATTATGGATATATTATACCATAAAGCAAGTTATTATATTCATATCTTTTAGAATTATTTCACCATAAGAGAAAAATGTTTTTAAAAATAATTTAAAACTCTCAAATCTTAACTTGATTTGAAAATATTAGCATGAAGTAATGATTAATCATTCACTTTTATAAACATGCATATTTTCTAGCTCTATCCCTTGAAAAAAAAATAGAAGCAATGACAACCTAGTAAGAATGAGCTCCTCTAGCACCCAGACTGTGGCTTCTAGCTACCATTCCTCATCAGAAGGAAAGGACTTCTTGGGAAAATGACTGATTCTAAGTCTAAGGTAAGAAATGTGTAAGAGAAGCCTAGGACATCTTTGTATTTGAAAAATTAAAGAAAGCATCACAACTTATGGTGCCAACTTGAAGTAGTACAATTTGAGCATCCAAAAGATAAATGACTGACTTCAGTGGATATACAGACAGATAGATATGGTGCATTTGTGTGTGTTTGCCAAGACAAAAATTGAATATTGATGGCATTGAAAATTGATAACTGAAGGGAAAAAAAATCACACATTTATCCCCTCCTTCTTATATAAATTCTATCATAAGATTTCCAAACAGTTGATGCAGTAAAGTTGTTTTTTTAAAAAATAGAATTCCAGATAGTAAATGCACAAGAAGTCTCAGAATTTGACCCTGTTATGGTCTGAATGTTTCCCTTCCCTCAAACGCATATATTGAAACTTAATCCCCAGTGCAATAGGGGATGAAGAGATGGGGCCTTTGGGAGGTGATTGGATCATGAGAGCTCCACCTTCGTGAATGGGATGAGTACCCTTATAAAAGAGGCTCAAGGGAGCTTGCTTGTCCCTTCCACCATGTGAGGACACAAGGAAGGCACCATGTATGAGGAACAGGACCTCACCAGCCACAATCTGCTGGCACCTTGATCTTGGACTTCCCAGCTTTCAGAATTGTGAGCAATAAATTTCTGTTGTGCCTCCTGATGTGATGCTATAGTTAGTTCGCAGTACCACCTATGAAGTATTCTTATTAAAAATTACTGAACATGAACCTATTCATCTCTAGAACCCATGACTAGTTACAGTAAGTACATGGAACAGAGGAAATATGGTAGATAGAAAAACATTTAAATTGCACCACCATGAAGAAGTAATGAGTCAAATCCAGAATCTGGGACTTTCTTCAAAATGAGTAACTTATTTTCTCCAACAAACCAATGGCATGAAAAGGTGGTGGCGGTAGGAGAAACTGAAACTTATAGAATAAAAGATACTTAAGAGCCTGAATGACCAAATGCAATGAGCTTTGAACTTTAATAAAAAAAAATCTATTTCACTAATTCTAACTAAAACTTAGCATTTTCAATTTTGAAAGCAGAAAACAAACTATTACAATATTCACAGTACATGTCACTTTGTCACAAACAGAAATCATATATTTTTGTATTACATTATAGTTATTATAGAGATTGCATAATATTGTTCAAATTCACCATAACGTTGAAATTATGATAGTTATGAGACCTGATGCTGGATCTTGTTATTTAATACATTAATAAAGAAGCACGGCTGGGTGCGGTGGCTCATGCCTGTAATCCTAGCACTCTGGGAGGCCAAGGCAGGTGGATCGCTCAAGGTCAGGAGTTCGAGACCAGCCTGAGCAAGAGCGAGACCTCATCTCTTTTAAAAATAGAAAGAAATTATCTGGACAACTAAAAATATATATATAGAAAAATTAGCCGGGCATGGTGGCGCATGCCTGTAGTCCCAGCTACTCGGGAGGCTGAGGCCAGAAGATCGCTTGAGCCCAGGAGTTTGAGGTTGCTGTGAGCTAGGCTGAAGCCGTGGCACTCTAGCCCGGGCAACAGAGTGAGACTCTGTCTCAAAAAGATAAAAAATTAAAAAATAAAATAAAATAAAGAAGCACATATATTGGAATATCACAAATTTGTTTTTTAAATATCTTAATAAGAATCTTTCAATATAATTTGTTTCCTCTATAATCTTATATATTTTATTTTATGCATTTAAAAACTATTTTAAGAAAGGGTCACTATGCTTCACCAGACTGCCATGACATGTGCACAGGCGCGCACACACACACACACACACACACACACAAATGTTCAGAAGCCCTGAAAAACTATCTATACCCACCTACCACGAGGAAAAACATCACACATGCCCAGGAGTATAGAAATTGAAGTTACAAGACCACTGCTCCATATCACATGGTTGATTGGGAATGCTTATCATTACAATACTTCATAAACAAAATGCCACTCCAATAAATAGAAAACTCCATTCTCTCACTTCTGTTTCTCAAAATTCAAATCAAGCCTATAATATCATAAAATGAACTCTGTGCATAGACATCTAGGCATCATCCTAACTTATCTTCATCAGTGTTTCAGTTCAGCATGTACTCAGGTTATTATTTCATCTATCCTTTTGTCCATCTGAAATTCCCATTCAATTTCTCCTGCATGTTACTAAAAGTCTTCTTACTGCCCTACTGTCCTTTCCCAGTTCTCCTTCCTTATTCTTCATCAATTGCAGGGATGTGTTCCTGGGGTCAACCATGGCTCTTGTACTTACTAGCTGTATGACTTTAGATAAGCTGCTCAAACTCTCTAGGCTTTAGTTCCATCATATTTAAAATGGCAATGGTAAAGCTTAGCTTATAGGTTTGTTAAGATTATTGTCTAAGCTAACATAGAGCATATAGTAATATATAATATGCAGATATCGTGGTTAAGGGCATTGACTCCAGAACCACATTATCCAGGTTCAAATCTCAGTTCTAACACTTACTAGCTATGTCCTGGAACAAAGTACTTTACCTCGTTCGGCTGCAGTTTTTTCTTCTGCAAAACAGAGATAGAAATGGCATCTGCCTCTGGGGTTTTGAGAGACTAAATCAATTAATACATGTAAAGATTTTTGATCAGCAGCTGGCACATCCCTCTTGGTATGTTAGCAGTTGTTTTACATATATATATGTAAAACATATATATATGTAAAACATATATATGTAAACTGGCACAATAAACTGGCATACACCAAAAATATTCAATTGTTATTATTAATAAATGGAAATCCTTAGATTCCTTTTGGAAATCTATCAAGGACAAAATATATTAAACACAAAATATTACATAGGTGATTTTCCAGTTGTTTTTTAAACTTTGGTACTAAGTTTCAATTAAAAATTTATTACAAGAAAAATTTATCAAAAAGTAAGTCACTTACCTGCCAGAACCATGGAACAGAAACAGAGAAATCTTATGGCCTTCATGGTCCAGAAAAGTGACACTTGCTCATGGTATGTGATGTATTTATACAGGACAATTTGAATAAATCATTTTGGCCTTGAATTTTTTCTGTAGAGCAATGAGGTATATAACCCAGACCAAGAATAACTCCTTGAAAGTCTTCCCACAAGATTACCAGGGGCTGGCACTACCATATAATGGAAAGACATGAAATTAGCATTCAGGTCTAGGGTTTAATCTAGCTCTCCATTGGCTGTGGCAGTCTGGGTGTGTCATTTAAGTTCAAAGTTAGTTCATCTGTAAAATGGATATAATATCTGCCCTGTCTATTTCATGGGGCTGGGATGAGGATGATAGTTATAACAATATCCTAAGAATACAAACGTCAGTGAATAATCAATCACTTTTTCATCTGAAATGATCTAGGTCCCTTGACCTATGAAAAGAATTAAGAACTAGATGAGAGAAGTTGCAAGTGGATTATAATATTTCTCTTTTAAAACTATGAAATTTCCAGTTCTATGAATATTTTAAGGTATTACTAGTTGATCAGAAATTTAATCACTGTACATTGGTTGGGAAAAAGAGTTTACTTAGAAGACAACTCAAGTTAACCAAAGTCACAAGATAATACTTTTTAATCCATCAATATTCGATGAAGAATGATCATCTCACATGTAAGCAAATGGGCAGCTCTCTATATAATGAAATTTAAGAAGATATTGTCCAGTATTCTTCCCTCATACTAATAAATCACAGCATAAAACTTTTTCTCCCAATCAGAAAGTCTCAGCTCTAGGATTACAAGGACTAGGAGTTGTATTTTACTCAAAGTAATTTTTAAATTAAGAAAGTGAAAGAATAAAGTTTATTTAAATTTTTTTCTTAAGTAGAAAGGAAGGATCCAGGGAGAAGTACGAGGACCTTCCTTCCACTAGTCTCTTCACACCAATTGATTGGCTTAGTTAATTATCTGCAGGGAAAGCTTGGGGTCTATAACAGTAGTGAAAGAGGGGAAGAGGGACAGTTAACATCAAACATTTGTGAAAAGCAAAAGAGAGGAAAAAAAGCAAAGACAAACATGTTGTCTCTCAGAATTTTACATAAAAAATCTCTTAATCACCTTAAGTGGGAAACTGAATCTGTAGGCAAATACAGTGACACTTTCACCAGTAGCTTCCTCAGAACTTTGTTCCTTGTGATAAATTCTGCCTGGACACGGTGGAATTCAGAATCCAAGAGAGGAGTTCAGAATCCCAGCACAAACAGCAGGGCCCAGATCCTAACCGTATCTGAACCACACATCCATGGTTTAAATGAGGTTGCTGAGAATGGGTAGAAAGAAATCTGCATGTTTGCTATATCATAGGTTTGTGTCTCCATTTCTAATTCAAGCTACAAATATTTTGACAGGAAAATGCCTTGAGCACACTATGGCCTTGGTTACAGAGATAACAGTGTATGACATAAGACCCTCTGTAACATGAGGGTATACAAGAGAGCTTCTCTAAAGGAATTGTGGGTCCCATAGAGTGGAAATATTTTAAAATCCAATAAAGAAAGCACCACATTTATCATCCAGTTGAATATTACTGTTGATAAACCAATCATCCTTATTTTTTCATCAGAAATGACCCAACCAGGGCTCTTGAAAACAGTGGACTGCATGTTTATCGTTCACTGGCAACTTCAGAGCATTAATTTCAAATGGATAATGTAAAAATGTCCATATAAATAGTATAAATGAAATAAAGGAGCTTGAATCTTCGATTATATAAATTAGGAAATGCAATAAACTATTTACATAAAAAATATCCTACATATTTAAAAATTACTCAAGATAAAACAAATTAATTTACCTTTATGGGGAAAATGAGATAGAATATTTGAAATTCAGAGAGAATGGGAAAAATCTTAAATATAAGAAAATCTAAACATGATTTATGTTCAATGTGACAAAGTAGGAAATGGTCAGGAACATTAACTATACATTTATTCATAGCATATATCTCCTAAAATTTTGTATCTATGCCAGGATAAAATTCACTGTGTTTTCAAAAATGAATTTTTGAAAATCTGCATTATTTGCTGAAATTCAGGAATATTCCTAGAAATACTACTTGCATATAAAATATCACATGTATAAATTTTAACTAAGATTTTTTAAAATTAAAATAATGAATGACTTATAATGAGTATGTGTCCAAGTTTCCTGTCATAAATCAAAAATTTTAATAAATATTTGTTTAGCTTATATATTTTCTACCAGATAGGAAAAAATTATATGTATACATATATAAATTTAACTTTATCCTAGAGGTATACTTAAAATTCCCAGCTGTATTTACATATTTTAATTATTTACTATTTGTTTAATACATTCAAAGGAAGGAACAGATGTGTAGAAAGAAATATATGCTGTGATCATCCTTAATTAGTTGCAATAACCTCCCTAATTCCTTAGGATAAAGAATTATACGGTTTTGCAAGTTTTGCAGACTTGTTAAATCACTATTTATAACATGAAAACCTAAGGACAAATCGGACCCCTCCTCAAAAGTTTATTAAAATAATTTATCTTAAAATTCCAATTAAAGTAAAAATGTAATATCTTAAATATTTACTGTGGTTTATAGTTACTAACTTGATTATAATCACCCCTTTTGACAATCTCATCAACACATTATGCTGACTATATAAAGCACCATATTTTTTATACATGTTAAAAGCAAACTGCTATTTTAAGCTTATATAAACAGAAATACTAATATGCTCTGTCTCTCATTTTTCATATTGACATATAAATCACAAACATCCATCAATTTCTAGGATTCAGTGTGTTTAAATAGAAAAACTGCTTGTGAGAGCATTCTGGATATTAAATCTAAATAAGAAAGACATTGAAATGGAATATGCAGGGGATAGTCTAATGAGGAAAATAGCTGGATCTCATAATACAACAGATATAGGAAAAGAAGGTCAGAGCTATATCAATAATTGCTTCAAACTTTATCTTTAATATATGAGTGACTTGGTGATGGAGGAATGAGAAGGCAGACAGCTGACAGCTCTTTATTTATCATGTGCATTGGAATAATATAATAAATCCGGGAGGGAGTTTTATATATATGTGTATGTGTGTATATAATATACACACACACATGTTTACAAGCTTTTCTTTTTCCAGACACTTATATGATTCAAAAATCTTTTTCATTATGTTTATATATATTTCCATTATAGATATTTCCTAAGGTTATAATTTCCACTCAGGAAATAAATTTTTAAAAGCTAAAAAAGATAATCTATACATTTAATAAGTATTTACTGAGCACCTACTATTGTCCAGATGCTGCCTAGCTACTGGGGATATAGCTATGTACAGGACAGACTCAAATCCTGCTCTGACAGGCCAAGCAGGGTGATAGTGCCATGAATAGGGACCCCAGGGACCAGTGGGAGGGCACAGGAGATCACCCTACCAATCAGGTACAGCTGTGCCCAGAAACACTCAGAGAGTTTAATTGGGTTATAGTAACATGAAATCAATGCATTTCTAGACAGACTCAAACTTCCATTTCATGCTTGGGGTTTTCCTATTACCTTTACATCTAATAGTAGGCTAAAGCTGTCGGTATTGTCTGTATGCAGGTTGAATTCTCTTCAAAAAAGTGTCGATATTTTATCTAATAAAAAGAAATGGCAATGACTAAAAGTAAACTAAGTCATTATTTGCCAATTCCTGGTAAAAGAAGGGACTATATTTCTAACATGAATTACAAATTTCGTTCTAAATTCCCAATCAGGGGGAAAAGATAGAGGAACAGATATAATGGAATATGCTTATAAGAATGTACAAACGCTTACCCTAAAGCAGCTCAAATTTGTCTTAGACCAACCTGACCAGGAGGAACTATTGAGCAGAAAAGACAAACCACAAAATCTAACTTTTAACAAAGAGCTATGACATTTTCTCTGACCCTTTTTTTTGAGACAGAGTCTCACTCTGTTGCCCGGGCTAGAGTCCCGGGGTGTCAGCCTAGCTCACAGCAACCTCAAACTCCTGGGCTCAAGC
>NW_012150352.1:12205-15183 GCF_000956105.1 Propithecus coquereli | reverse complement strand
CACACACACACACACACACACACACACAAATGTTCAGAAGCCCTGAAAAACTATCTATACCCACCTACCACGAGGAAAAACATCACACATGCCCAGGAGTATAGAAATTGAAGTTACAAGACCACTGCTCCATATCACATGGTTGATTGGGAATGCTTATCATTACAATACTTCATAAACAAAATGCCACTCCAATAAATAGAAAACTCCATTCTCTCACTTCTGTTTCTCAAAATTCAAATCAAGCCTATAATATCATAAAATGAACTCTGTGCATAGACATCTAGGCATCATCCTAACTTATCTTCATCAGTGTTTCAGTTCAGCATGTACTCAGGTTATTATTTCATCTATCCTTTTGTCCATCTGAAATTCCCATTCAATTTCTCCTGCATGTTACTAAAAGTCTTCTTACTGCCCTACTGTCCTTTCCCAGTTCTCCTTCCTTATTCTTCATCAATTGCAGGGATGTGTTCCTGGGGTCAACCATGGCTCTTGTACTTACTAGCTGTATGACTTTAGATAAGCTGCTCAAACTCTCTAGGCTTTAGTTCCATCATATTTAAAATGGCAATGGTAAAGCTTAGCTTATAGGTTTGTTAAGATTATTGTCTAAGCTAACATAGAGCATATAGTAATATATAATATGCAGATATCGTGGTTAAGGGCATTGACTCCAGAACCACATTATCCAGGTTCAAATCTCAGTTCTAACACTTACTAGCTATGTCCTGGAACAAAGTACTTTACCTCGTTCGGCTGCAGTTTTTTCTTCTGCAAAACAGAGATAGAAATGGCATCTGCCTCTGGGGTTTTGAGAGACTAAATCAATTAATACATGTAAAGATTTTTGATCAGCAGCTGGCACATCCCTCTTGGTATGTTAGCAGTTGTTTTACATATATATATGTAAAACATATATATATGTAAAACATATATATGTAAACTGGCACAATAAACTGGCATACACCAAAAATATTCAATTGTTATTATTAATAAATGGAAATCCTTAGATTCCTTTTGGAAATCTATCAAGGACAAAATATATTAAACACAAAATATTACATAGGTGATTTTCCAGTTGTTTTTTTAAACTTTGGTACTAAGTTTCAATTAAAAATTTATTACAAGAAAAATTTATCAAAAAGTAAGTCACTTACCTGCCAGAACCATGGAACAGAAACAGAGAAATCTTATGGCCTTCATGGTCCAGAAAAGTGACACTTGCTCATGGTATGTGATGTATTTATACAGGACAATTTGAATAAATCATTTTGGCCTTGAATTTTTTCTGTAGAGCAATGAGGTATATAACCCAGACCAAGAATAACTCCTTGAAAGTCTTCCCACAAGATTACCAGGGGCTGGCACTACCATATAATGGAAAGACATGAAATTAGCATTCAGGTCTAGGGTTTAATCTAGCTCTCCATTGGCTGTGGCAGTCTGGGTGTGTCATTTAAGTTCAAAGTTAGTTCATCTGTAAAATGGATATAATATCTGCCCTGTCTATTTCATGGGGCTGGGATGAGGATGATAGTTATAACAATATCCTAAGAATACAAACGTCAGTGAATAATCAATCACTTTTTCATCTGAAATGATCTAGGTCCCTTGACCTATGAAAAGAATTAAGAACTAGATGAGAGAAGTTGCAAGTGGATTATAATATTTCTCTTTTAAAACTATGAAATTTCCAGTTCTATGAATATTTTAAGGTATTACTAGTTGATCAGAAATTTAATCACTGTACATTGGTTGGGAAAAAGAGTTTACTTAGAAGACAACTCAAGTTAACCAAAGTCACAAGATAATACTTTTTAATCCATCAATATTCGATGAAGAATGATCATCTCACATGTAAGCAAATGGGAAGCTCTCTATATAATGAAATTTAAGAAGATATTGTCCAGTATTCTTCCCTCATACTAATAAATCACAGCATAAAACTTTTTCTCCCAATCAGAAAGTCTCAGCTCTAGGATTACAAGGACTAGGAGTTGTATTTTACTCAAAGTAATTTTTAAATTAAGAAAGTGAAAGAATAAAGTTTATTTAAATTTTTTTCTTAAGTAGAAAGGAAGGATCCAGGGAGAAGTACGAGGACCTTCCTTCCACTAGTCTCTTCACACCAATTGATTGGCTTAGTTAATTATCTGCAGGGAAAGCTTGGGGTCTATAACAGTAGTGAAAGAGGGGAAGAGGGACAGTTAACATCAAACATTTGTGAAAAGCAAAAGAGAGGAAAAAAAGCAAAGACAAACATGTTGTCTCTCAGAATTTTACATAAAAAATCTCTTAATCACCTTAAGTGGGAAACTGAATCTGTAGGCAAATACAGTGACACTTTCACCAGTAGCTTCCTCAGAACTTTGTTCCTTGTGATAAATTCTGCCTGGACACGGTGGAATTCAGAATCCAAGAGAGGAGTTCAGAATCCCAGCACAAACAGCAGGGCCCAGATCCTAACCGTATCTGAACCACACATCCATGGTTTAAATGAGGTTGCTGAGAATGGGTAGAAAGAAATCTGCATGTTTGCTATATCATAGGTTTGTGTCTCCATTTCTAATTCAAGCTACAAATATTTTGACAGGAAAATGCCTTGAGCACACTATGGCCTTGGTTACAGAGATAACAGTGTATGACATAAGACCCTCTGTAACATGAGGGTATACAAGAGAGCTTCTCTAAAGGAATTGTGGGTCCCATAGAGTGGAAATATTTTAAAATCCAATAAAGAAAGCACCACATTTATCATCCAGTTGAATATTACTGTTGATAAACCAATCATCCTTATTTTTTCATCAGAAATGACCCAACCAGGGCTCTTGAAAACAGTGGACTGCATGTTTATCGTTCACTGGCAACTTCAGAGCATTAATTTCAAATGGATAATGTAAAAATGTCCATATAAATAGTATAAATGAAATAAAGGAGCTTGAATCTTCGATTATATAAATTAGGAAATGCAATAA
>NW_012150352.1:0-369 GCF_000956105.1 Propithecus coquereli | reverse complement strand
AATAGTGAATTGTGCTGCCATAAACATTCGGGTGCAGATGTCTTTATCGTAGACTGTTTTGTGCTCTTTTGGGTAGATGCCTAATAGTGCTATTGATAGATCCAATGGTATTTCTATTTTTAGCTCTCTGAGGTATCTCCAAATTCTTTTCCAGAGAGGTTGCACTAATTTGCAGTACCACTAGCAGTGTAAGAGTGTTCCTGACTCTTCACATCCTCGCCAGCATTTGTTGTTTTGGGATTTTTTAAAAGAGGCCAATCTCACTGGGGTTAGGTGATACCTCATTGTGGTTTTGATTTGCATTTCTCTAATGATTAGAGATGTTGAGCATTTTTTTACTTGTTTGCTGGCCATTATTCTGTCTTCTTT
>NW_012150351.1:12191-12531 GCF_000956105.1 Propithecus coquereli | reverse complement strand
TCTACCTACCAGGAGTGGGGAACCTGTGGCCTTGGGGCCACATGTGGCCTTCTGGATTCTTGAATGTGGCCTTTTGACTGAATCCAAACGTTGAGGATTTGTTCTGTAACATTTGGATTTGGTCGAGGGGCTGCACTCGGGGATCTGGAGGGCCACATGTGGCCTTTGAGGCTGCAGGTTAAGCCAAAGAGGTGCTGGTTGAAAGTCACTCTCTGGTCCCTGTGGCAGTGAGAGGGGAAGAAACATCTGATTTCAGGAGACTAAGGAGGTGGCCACCTGCTGGCTAGAGCCCGAAATGGCTATGAAGGAGGTCAGAATCTAATTCACAATAGCTTTCCTA
>NW_012150351.1:9725-10256 GCF_000956105.1 Propithecus coquereli | reverse complement strand
TTTTATTTATTTATTTTTTAAGAGACAGGGTCTTACTGTTGCCTGGGCTGCAGTGCAGTGGCACAATCATAGCTCACTGTAACCTCAAACTGCTGGGCTCAAGGGATCCTCCTGCCTCAGCCTCCGGAGTAGCTGGGACTACAGGCATGTGCCTCCACGCCTGGCTAATTTTTCTATTTTGTTGTTGTTGTTGTAGAAACAAGGTATCGCTATGTTGCCCAGGCTGGTCTTGAACTCCGGCCTCAAGCGATCCTCCTGCCTCAGTCTCCCAAAGGCTGGGATTACAATTTTATATATTCCTAATATAAAAACGAAATGAGGAGAAAAATGTAATACCTTAATAGCACTCTCAGAATTTCTTTTAGGCAGGGAACTGTCTTTATTAGGGGAAATAAACTTGTTAGGGGTAGAAAGTGAGATCTGCAGAGCATGCGTGTTGCCAGGAACCCAAGCAGTGAAAAGATATGGTTAAGGCCCGGCGCGGTGGCTCACGCCTGTAATCCTAGCTCTCTGGGAGGCCGAGGCGGGCGG
>NW_012150351.1:5549-8255 GCF_000956105.1 Propithecus coquereli | reverse complement strand
GCCGGGCGCGTCTCCACGCGGAGCGCTGATTGGCCGCAGCCCGGCAGCAGGGGGCGTGGGCAGGGTGGGCCGAGCTGCGCGGTGACGTCACGCTGACGGGGGCGGGGCCGAGCCGCGGAGCGTGTGACGCCGCGGCTGCCGCGGAGCTGGGGATTAATGGGAAAAGTTTTGGCAGGAGGCGGAGGGTTCCGCGAAGCCTGCGGAACGGCGGCGGTGGCGCGGTAGGCAGCCGGGTCAGGTCAGTCCGGGTCGGGGGAAGCGGGTAGGCAAGCAGCGGAGGGGAGCGGCGGGCCCGGGCCGAGGCGGCCGGCGGTGCTAGGGCGCGAGGCCCGGCGGCGAGCGGGGCGGGGAGCGGCGGGGGTCCGCGGACCGCGCCGCTGCGGCTTCCCGACACTCCGGCCCGGGCCGGCCGGTGCCAGTCCGCTGCCCTGCTGGCGCCCCCGCGGCCCCCGCCCTTGGACCCCCATGGCTGGCTGAGCCCGGACCGCGGGCCTCCTTCCACCCGACTCTGTGCCCCTTTTTGGGCCTCGTGGCTCCGTCTCCTTCCACTTCTGAGAGCCCCGGCTCAGGCCCGGGGTCCTCTCCCACTCCTCGCCCTGCCTCTGACCTCTTCCTTCATCCCCTTCTGGTGTCCTCAAATCCATTGCCCTGTCTGCCTAGGGTCTCCTTGGGGATCCTCTCCTCTGACCCCCTCGTTATCCTTGTCTCCTGCCGTCGTACTCCCACCCTTGCCCTGTCAGTCTTTACACTCTTCTCCCAACCCTGGCCCCTTCTTCTACTGTTGCGCGATCCCTCCTGGTATTACGGGTCCTCATCCTCTTCCTCAGTGTGTTCTTAGGCTTTTTCCAACCCAGTACCTGCCATCCCTGTCTACCTAAGCCTCCCTCCAGAGGCCCTGCTTTTGCCCGTCTCTGATTTCCTTCATATCAGCCCTGTCCCTTGCATTCCTGTCACCCACATCCCGTTCCCTCCCTGTTCCTTGCCTCTGCTTCAGGGAGAAGCGCTAGCTCCGCGTACTAGTTTGCTTTCACTTGACCTGCCGTTGAAATACCCATGGGGTGACGTGAGAGTGTTCAGACCCTGATTGAATTAAGGGGCTGAATGTCAGAGACAAATAACAGGTATGTCTGTGTGGGAGAATTCACTTGGATGTTGCATCAGAGATGATGTCCAATTTGTAGGCCATTCTTCTAATCTCAGCTTTAATACTTCCGCTTTATGGGTCTGTTGACTTCCACGAACCCTTGGAGAGAGACCGCGCTGAGTTGGGTGTGTGCCAAGGGTAGCCAGAGGCCTCATCCAACTCTTTTCCCCTTCCAGGAAATGTGATTCTGTGTCTTCCCACTCTGGATGTGTGGAACACATGTAAACCATGTTACCCCAGCCTGTCTCTGTCCTTACTCCCACCCTCCACCCTATGCCCCATCCCAAAGAGCGAAGAGAAATCTCCAGAAGCTATACCCCAGAGAATGCCTATGGTCTTTGACCTATTTCCCTCTGTACTGGCTCCAGAACATTTTTTCCTGTTTGAGTTTTGACATGATTGCCAGTCTCATAGCCCTGTGGCTGGAAGGCATCTGCCCCCTTTACTATTGGTAGCTTGAACCAGTGGCTGATTTTCTCTCATACATCTTTGACAGAGTGAATGTGCCTCTGATGTCGGTCCCTGAACAGGTTCTCTTAGAGTCTCTCTTCTCCCTCCTTTTTCCTTGGAAGCTTAATTTCCTGCGGATCCTCCAGGGAGGCTGACACTAGGGTTCAGTTTCATTTGCCCACGCATGGTAGGGGTATCGGGTTGACATTGTCTGAGCAGGTTGTGAGGCTGCGTTAGTTAGACCTTGTCGGGGACTCGAGTTGTCTGCCTCCAGTCACGTAGCTCATCTTCTCTGAGGCTACAGAGCCCACCACCTTCATGGTGCGTCTGGGTGTTTAACCTTCTTGCCAGGCAGAAAGTTCTTTTCAAATCCTTCAATTTCAGCTCCTTTATTTGGCATCGGTTCCCTAGAGAAATCTTCAGGAAATAACATATCCTCTGTTTCTGCTCAACCTGATCTTGGAGGATTCTGAAAGCATGACCCACTCTCACATTTAGAAATGAAGGCCTGTTGTTTCACCTGGCACCAGGTTTCTAGGTCTCCTCTTTTGAGGATTGTGCTGTCTTTGAGCCAGAGTGGACACAGAATTGGCAACCTTCGGGAGCTGTGGTGGAGAGCCAACTGAACCAGCTCGACCAGACTTTAAAGTTTTGTAATCCTCTTGTGCACTGACCCTTCTCTGTGAAAGCAATAGGATAGTAGATGGCCTGTCGTTGAGCTAGTTCCCGCTCCGCTGACCCTGAGTCTCTCTACATAGCATTTGGGTGGTGGGGGGGATTTGGGCAGAATGGACCAGAAGGGTCTCTTGTTCCTGTGAAAAACATCCCTCCAGGGTTTTAATGGGTCATTCTAAAGAGGTTCAGGATAAGTGTTTGGCAGTTTTTTAATCCGGTCTCTGGCTCCCAAGAAGGACTCTACCTGACCCTTTTGAGCAGTTTGCCACGCCTCTGTCTGTGCTCACCCGTTAGTAATTAGTAGTGCTCTCTGCTGAGGCAGCAGATGAGAGAGTTTGAGAGCAGGTCAAGCCCAGTGCTTGTCGAGCAGCTCCGGCACCGGCAGCCCTGGCTGGTTAGCTTCTTGCAGTTTGTTCACTCTGTCATTTTCTGAGCGG
>NW_012150351.1:0-1535 GCF_000956105.1 Propithecus coquereli | reverse complement strand
TTCTATATATTTTTAGTTGTCCGATTAATTTCTTTCTATTTTTAGTAGAGACGGGGTCTCGCTCTTGCTCAGGCTGGTTTCGAACTCCTGAGCTCAAATAATTCGCCCTCCTCGGCCTCCCAGAGTGCTAGGATTACAGGCGTGAGCCACCACGCCCGGCCCCATCTTCCGCTTTTTCAAACAAGCAAACAAGATGTGCTTTTCCTCAGTTTTCTTTAATTGCCTAAAACATTTCCATGCTGGTAACTGCCAACTCTTTTTGCCTCCAGATCCATTTCTTCCAGTACGGGGTTTGTCAGCACCAACACTACAGATATATTGGACCAGGCAGAAAATTATTTGTTGTGTGGGTTGTCTTGTGTATTGTAGGATGTTTAGCAGTATCCCTGGCTTTTACTCACTAGATGCCAGTAGCACTCTCCCCTCCTCAGTTGTAAAAAACCAAGAATGTCTCCAGACATGGCCAGATGTCCCCTACAGGTCACAATCACTCCTGGTTAAGAACCACTGCTCTATCATTTCCCCAGTAAATATTGCTGATCACGTGGGTCCACTAGTGAACATCACATCTTTAAACCTGGTAAAATGAGCATATAGTTCTTACGTTGGAAGTTTACCTTCCTCAGTCACATCACTGGGCCATTGAGGGCCTTTGAGGAGGAGTAATAATGTGACAATTAGCAGCATGTTCCAACTAAGAAACCATATGATGTCCACCCAACAGAAGGGCAGTGTCCAAGGCATAAAGCTATCTCCTGAGTGGTTGTGTTTCTCAGGCTATGCTTCTCCAAGTCATTTAGTGTCTGGGTAGGAGCCACCTTCCTGTAGCTCCCAGAGGTGCCATGTGGGTTACAGTGGGCAACAGCACACGGATCACCATTAACCTGCCCATTCGTGGTGTCCCACATGGTGGTCATGGCACTCTGGTCATAGCAGGCTGCCTCTCCAAGCCCAAATGGGTTCTCAGAACCCTGCACCCCAGGCAGCGCTCATGAGAGAAAGCTTCTTTGCCATCCTGATCTAGAGCTTGCGTGTCTGGCTCACCCACTTCTTTGTAGCTCCCTCTTCTGTAAAAGCCTTCAGGACAGTCCAAAGACTGTGATCCATTCCTCTTGATCCTCAGCACACACATCCTGGAATGCTTTCTTTAGCAGTCCATTGGGGGCTTCACGGAGAAGAGAAAACTGCCCTTCCTTCCAAGGAGGCCTTGCAAGGGTCAGAATGCTTAGTTCGATAAACGTAATTCCTCACTACTTACTTAAATAGCAAGCAATTACAGCGAAAGAAAGACCTTGGCCTGAGGGTGCTGGTGAGCCTCCTGATCTCACACTTCTTTCACTTGGACCAGGTATTTGAACTGTGTTTCCTTCACTCTCTCTCTCTTTTTTTTTTTTTTGAGACAGAGTCTCACTTTGTTTCCCGGGCTAGAGTGCTGTGGCATCAGCCTAGCTCACAGCAACCTCAAACTCCTGGGCTCAAGCGATCCTTCTCCCTCAGCCTCCCGAGTAGCTGGGACTACAGGCATGCGCCACCAT
>NW_012150350.1:6137-7905 GCF_000956105.1 Propithecus coquereli | reverse complement strand
AGGGCGCTTTAGGCAGAAGTTAAAACACGCCTTTTTGGTTCCGACAACTGTCGCAGGGCCGCTGCCCCTCCGGGGTGGCTGCATCCGCACGCGCCCTTGCGGGACCGCACAGCCTGCGGGGTCTGGGCCGCGAAGCGCCGATGCGGGCGGCCCTGGGCTCCCGCCCCGTCCGCGCCGCCTTCCTGGACTGCCGTCCCAGAGGCTCCCCAAGTGCTGGGGTGACAGGCCAAGCCGCCCCCCAGCTGGTGATTCGCCCAGGCATTCGCTCACGCTCCCGCAGACCCAGGGACACTTGTTTTACCCTTGGGCGTGCGATCCAGCACCACTTTGTTTCTTCCCGGGTCACCCCAGCTCGGCCCGGGCAGCACTTGCGGCCGTTCCCGGGTCACTGCGAACATTCACATCTAAACCTGAAGCATCTCCCCCTGCCGTGGGCCCGTCCGGAGCGGAGCCGCACACAGTGTCACCAACGGTCCCCTGTCGCGGTGCTCGGGTCAGCGCGGCCTGGTTTTCCTCCCTCTCCTGGCGCCGCAGGCCTCTCTCGGGACCGGCGTCCGCCTGTGCAGACGCCCCGCTGCGGGGCTCTGGGCCGGGCCGGCACCGGCTCCGGACCTCGGTGTGGGGGCGCCGCGGCCTGGGGGCCCCGCCAGGCTCAGAAGAACCCAACGCCCCACAGAAGGTTCTGGAGGCCCGGGTGCGGGTGCTGCGGCAACTCAGCGCGACGCGGATGCGCGGAGCCTGGGGTCCCTGCGCGGGGACCGGAGCCTTGGGGGTGTCCCCGCAGCTGCCAGTACGAATACGGCGCCCCGCCCCAACCCGACCCGGGCGCCCGGGAGCACCCGACAACCCAACCCAGGGTCCCCGACCGGCAGGGGCCCAGCGCCCACCTGCGGGAAGGCAGGGGCACCCCCCCCAACCTGACCAGCGCGCCCGGGCCGGGCAGAGGCTCCGGGGGCGGGAGGTGCGATGCCGCCTTCGGCCGCAGGGGGGCAGCAGAGCCGCGGCCGGGCCGTGGCCGTCGGGGCGGGGGCGGCTGTGCGTGAGGTCACGTCCCAGCGCGGTTGCGTTTGGAAACCTCAGGGTGCGCCGGGCCTGGACACTGAGACCGGGCGCTGGGGACGCAGGGCCAGGGGACCCCAAGGTCACCATTCCTGGCCTGGATGGGGCGCTGGGGACACTGGCCCAGGGACCCCCTTATCCAAGGTCACCTTTCCTGGCCTGGATGGAGTGATGGGGACACTGGCCCAGGACCCCCCTGCACCCGGGCCACCTCTCCTGGCCTGGGCTTCTCTGGAGTGGGGGATGCGGGTTGGAGCTGGAGGGGAGAAGCCGCCCTCGTCCCTGCCTGGGGTGGCGGCAGCCTGGGGCTGTGGGGTCGCGGGTGTCCAGGTGGAGGGTCTGGTGGGCTGGGAGGGGCAGCTCTTCTGTGACAGGTGCTCCTGGGAGGGTGCAGGACTGTGCAAACCCGGGAGCCCCCCTCAGGCCTTCCCGCCTGCAGACGCCTGCGGGATTGGGTACCCAGGAGGCCGTCAATTTGAGGTAAGAATTTTGCCATCAGCTTTAGAACAGCAGTAATAAATAATAGCCTTTATTTGTTTATTTGTTCATTTGTTTATTTTTTGAGACAGAATCTCCCTGTGTCATGCCAGCTACAGTGCAGTGGCATCCTCGTAGCTCACTGCAACCTCCAACTCCTGGCCTCAAGCGATCCTCCTGCCTCAGCCTCCTGAGTAGCTGGAACTACAGGCGTGTGCCACCATGCCCAGCT
>NW_012150350.1:3769-4697 GCF_000956105.1 Propithecus coquereli | reverse complement strand
GGATTACAGGCGTGAGCCACCGCGCCCAGCCTATGTCTGTGTTTCTATCTCCCTCTACCTGAGACCGCCCACCTGGAGGGAGCTGGGGCTGTGCAGCGTGCAGTGGCGCGGCGTGGCCGCCAGTGGGCGCCCGAGGCCGGCTCTGTGGTCCTGCGGGGCGGAGGGGCGGGGCAGCCCAGGTGCACCTGCCGGTGGGCTGGAGCCCTGCGCAGCCCGGGCAGCCCCGACCGCTGCGTTGGCCCTGTCCCGTCAGTGCCCCGGGCCGGTAGGCGGGAGGCCCTGCCAGGCTCGGGGGAACCAGCGCCCACCTGCGGGAAGGCAGGGCACCCCGCAGTCTGACCAGAGCGCCCGGGAGCACCCGACAACCCAACCCAGGGACCCGACCGGCAGGGGCGCCCAGTGCCCACCTGCGGGAAGGCAGGGGCACCCCCCAACCTGACCAGCGCGCCCTGGCCGGGCAGAGGCTCCGGGGGCGGGAGGTGCGATGCCGCCTTCGGCCGCACGGGGGCAGCAGAGCCGCGGCCGGGCCGTGGCCGTCGGGGCGGGGGCGGCTGTGCGTGAGGTCACGTCCCAGCGCGGGCGCGTTTGGAAACCTCTGGGTGCGCCGGGCCTGGACACTGAGACCGGGCGCTGGGGATGCAGGGCCAGGGACCCCCTTATCCAAGGTCACCATTCCTGGCCTATATGGGGTGATGGGGACACTGGCCCAGGACCCCCCTGCACCCGGGTCACCTCTCCTGGCCTGGGCTTCTCTGGGGTGGGGGATGCGGGTTGGAGCTGGAGGGGAGAAGCCGCCCCCGTCCCTGCCCGGGGTGGCGGCAGCCTGGGGCTGTGGGTCGCGGGTGTCCAGGTGGAGGGTCTGGGGGGCCGGGAGGGCAGCTCTTCTGTGACAGGTGCCCTGGGAGGGTGCAGGACTGTGCAAGCCCCC
>NW_012150350.1:473-929 GCF_000956105.1 Propithecus coquereli | reverse complement strand
TGTGTCTCTGTGTGTGTCTGTGTGTATCTCTGTGCATGTCTCTGTGTGTGTCCCCGTGTGTCTGTGCTTGTGTGTCTGTGTGTGTCTGTCTCTGTGTGTGTCTATGTCTGTGTGTGTCTGTGAGTCTCTGTGAGTCTGTCTCTGTGTCTGTGTGTGTCTCTGTGCATGTCTCTGTGAGTCTGTCTCTGTGTGTCTGTGCTTATGTGTCTGTGTGTGTCTGTCTCTGTGTGTGTCTGTGCTTATTTGTCTGTGTGTGTCTGTCTCTGTGTGTGTCTCTGTGTGTGTCTATGTCTGTGTGTGTCTGTGAGTCTCTGTGTGTCTGTGTGTCTCTGTGAGTCTGTCTCTGTGTCTGTGTGTGTCTCTGTGCATGTCTCTGTGAGTCTGTCTCTGTGTGTGTCTGTGTGTGTCTGTGCTTGTGTGTCTGTCTCTGTGTGTGTCTGTGTGTGTGTGTCTGTG
>NW_012150350.1:0-423 GCF_000956105.1 Propithecus coquereli | reverse complement strand
AGACAGAGTGTATGAGTGCATGAATGTGTGAGTGTATATGAGTTGTGTGTGTGTGTGTGTGAGCGTGTGGGTGTGTGTGAGTGTGAGTGTGTGTGAGTGTGAGTGTGTGTGAGACAGAGTGTATGAGTGCATGAATGTGTGTGTGAGTGTACATGAGTTGTGTGTGTGAGTGTGTGTACATGAGTTGTGTGAGTGTGAGGTGTGTGTGCACTGGCCAAGTCGCCTGCTGCCTTCCTGGCCCAGGACCACACCTGTGCCCATTCTTGCCTCTCCCCTGTGCTTGGCCACACCAGGCTGGGGTGTGGGCCTCATGTCTGGCGTGGCCCTGGGCTGCAGCTGTGCCCTTTCTGCACGTGCGTCTCTGTGTGTGTGTCTCTGTGAGTCTCTGTGTGTGTCTGTGTGTCTCTGTGTGTCTGTGTGTGT
>NW_012150349.1:8544-8985 GCF_000956105.1 Propithecus coquereli | reverse complement strand
GACTCCTGATGCCCAATAGTTATTTATTATTTAAAACCCATTTTTCTGCACAAGTTTTCTTTTGGTTAGAATTTTTCTGACATATCTTTTTCTATCTTTTGTGTGGAAAATGTCTAATCCAGAAAGTAAAACCTTTCCTAGACTCTTCTGAGGATGCAATTTTAGTACAGAGAATTGGCTGCAAATATGGCGGTGGACACAGGGTAGCAGCAGGAGAAAAGCAGCTGAGCTCACGTAGAAACGGGGGGAGGCCATTTCCAACCTGAAGCAGGAGAAGCAAATGCAGTCGGTGTTTCCCAGGGCCCAGGGTAGCTGTGCCGTTGGCACCGCGGCTGTGGGAACCTGTGTGAGCAGGAAGCGGCTTCTGCACTCCCTGTCTGCCCGCTCTCCCACCAGCCAGGGCCATTGTTCCTGTGATTTCCTTTTTATATGGTTTTATTG
>NW_012150349.1:5600-6237 GCF_000956105.1 Propithecus coquereli | reverse complement strand
AGGGCTCTGAGAGTCTTGCTCTGTGATTTCCTGGTTAGGAGGGTAAAAGTACTAAGTGATTTCAGACTCTAATGATTCATGTTTTAATCTCTAGGAAACAAACACTCAAGCCATTTTTAAAAAATACAGAACTGACAAGCTAATGAGGGGGAAACAAAATAATAAAATACTACTTGATCAAAAGGAGCGGGAGGGAGAGAGAACAGAATAAAGGGCGTAGTGAGAATTAACAGAATAGAGAGATTAGAAGACAAATATTAAAATAACAGGCTTTACTACACATTTAGCAATAATTGAATTAAATGTAAATTGACTAAAAGCAAAGATTTCCAGACTAGGGAAAAATAATACCCAAGGACACATTGCTTCAAAAACACTAATGAAAAGAGAGGATCTGTCAGATAATGTAGACTTTAAGGCAAGCAGCATTACTCAGATAGTACACATAAAATGTTTTAAAAAATGTTTACCACATAAAAATATATAAAAATTCCAAACACTTATGCATCTAATTGCATAGCCTCAAAATATATAAACCAGAGTTAACTGAACTAAAAGAAGCAATAGACAAATCAAGCAATATAGTAAGAGATTTTAATATACAGTTGACCCTTGAACAACACAGGTTTGAACCGAG
>NW_012150349.1:2828-3146 GCF_000956105.1 Propithecus coquereli | reverse complement strand
TCTGGTCCACGGTGGGCTATTAGTAGGTAGGTTTGGGAGGGTCAAAGTTCTATGCAGATTTTCAACAGCTCAGGGAGGTTGGTGTCCTTAACCCCATATTGTTTAAGGATCAGCTGAACGTCTTTTAGAAACTAACAGAAAAAAAAGAAAAGATAAAATTCAGCTAAAAATAGATAACACATAAACAAATGATTATCAACCATGACCAAATTAAAGTATGTACAACACCATACCCAGCATGTACAGAATGCAAATTATTTTCAAGGGTACATGGGACTTTCTGAAAAATTGACCATATGCTGAGTCATAAAACAAGAT
>NW_012150349.1:0-363 GCF_000956105.1 Propithecus coquereli | reverse complement strand
TTTACAAATTAATTTTTTGAAGCAGAAATGTTCCATGTACATTTAGAGTCAAATAGTTGACAAAAAAAAACAAAACAAAAAACTTACCTGTCTCCAGTGCAAATATGTGTCAAGCAATATATAGATTCTTACTATTTCAGGCCAAATTTCCTATTTAATTTGTGTGATTAAAGAAGAAAATACCATGTACAGTCTACTAATGGACAGATTCCCTAATTTAATTGTCATGTTAAGGTAACAGCCGTTAAAATCACCATTTCAACTCAAAATTCTGTTTGGTACTGCATGCAGCACAATCAGTGTCTCCTTTATTACAAAAATTAAACCAAATCAACCAAACAGCAGCACCTCCTCTCACGCTGC
>NW_012150348.1:16120-16672 GCF_000956105.1 Propithecus coquereli | reverse complement strand
GGCATGATTATATATAAAACTTTCTTCAGAAACATTAAGATTCATGTTATTAAATTGATAATAGTACACAGTCCTTATAAAACCATTTTATGTGATGTACCTGTAGGTCAGATGTAATAAAAAGCATTTCAGAGCCCCTTTTAAAAGCCAAGAATTCATCCGTTAATAATGGTTTTGATTGAAGCTATTACCTGCACATGTATACATATAGATTTAAAGACTGAATGTGAATTTGTATATTAGGTACTTATTATGTATTAGCAAAAGAACACACTTATATGCAAAGATTTTCACAGGCAAGCCTTTTCTGGACTAAGCAAATTTCAGCTTAGTTAAATCTTTCCCTCCCCTTGACTGTGAATCCCACAGGCTCTTGCTGGAAAACAGTATTAGACCGGATAGGTATATGCGCTTGATGTAATTTCTATCCTTGTAAAAAGCAGTTATTGCACATCTGAAATTGCTACTTTTCCTCTCTAATATTACTGTCATTTTATGGAGTGCTGTATAATTAAGTTTACTGCAACACAGAGGCATTTGATAGAGTTTCCA
>NW_012150348.1:14412-14785 GCF_000956105.1 Propithecus coquereli | reverse complement strand
CTAACATTAGTATATACCTAAATTTGGAACAATGAGATTTAAAGAAAAAACTAATAAATGTCAGAATATTTGCTAAGTAAAGATCAATGTTGGCAAGGTTATACATATAAGAATGTTCATTATATTATTCATTATAAGAGTAAAAGGCTCCATAAATAAATAATTAAATCATTTTGTATTAATGTAAGATGCCATGGAATATTATGGAGCTTTTGAAAAAGAATAAATCTGCATGTACAAATGTGAACATTTCTATGTGCGTGTGTGTGTGAGTGTGTGTGTGTGTCTACGTCTACACATGTATGGGGGTGAGTATTATACGCATATAAATATATATAATATATATTTTATATGTTATATAGGAAGAGAGTAT
>NW_012150348.1:11618-11930 GCF_000956105.1 Propithecus coquereli | reverse complement strand
GATTCTAAAAAGCAGAGTGTAAATTTCACTTATGATTCACAGTGACCTTGGACAACATCCTTGGAATATCTCCATTTGACTTTGTTAGATGAAGATGATAATTTTCATAATTGACTAATCTCATGATATTGATGGTAGTTGATGTGCTGTTTTAACTCATTTATGAGATTTTAAATTTTAAGTGGTAGTGTTTTGTTACACAGATGTTCCCTTGTTAGTTCCTGAATTATTTAAAGACATAGAATAGTACATATCTAATGAGACCACAGTGTATTCATAAAAATGAGAGGGGAATAGTTATATTTTCTCTCT
>NW_012150348.1:0-463 GCF_000956105.1 Propithecus coquereli | reverse complement strand
ATTGAAAACTAGAATCCTTTTCATAATGGAAAAAAGTACAAAAAATAAGCACTTGTGTATATATCGTATATTATATACCATATGTAGTATAAGTGTACATATACACACACATGTATACACACACACACACACACACACACACACACATACACACACACCCCTACTAGGGAACCAATAACAGGAAAGAAAAGAGGAAAGTAGGTGAGAAGGGAGAATTGTGAATTACTCGTGGTACTTTCTTCTTTAAGAATGTTAACTCGTACAAATATACATTTAATGATCAACTTTAAACGTTTTGATGGCTCAGTTGTCATTTTCATTGCAGTTTTCAACTTGCCATTGAGAAATTCACAACTATAGTGTTAGATTCCATTGGCCCATATGTACCGCAACTTTTAGACTTCCCTTAAATGCAAGTAAGATTATTTATAGTATAATATTGTAAAATACTGCATAACAATAA
>NW_012150347.1:18966-20061 GCF_000956105.1 Propithecus coquereli | reverse complement strand
ATGGGTTAATAAGAGCTATAAAGTATATAGAAAGAATTCAGGTGACTTTCAATATAAAACTTATATTTATTTTTAGCTTCTTCCAGAAGTTAGTTTGCTGGAAGAATAAAGAAACAAGAATAGGCAAATGACTATAAATTTCCTGCAGTTTTGGATTTCTACTCAGACTAATGCTTAACAATAAATATATTAGTTCTCTTAAGTATTCTATATTGATTCAATAATTAGAGCAACCAATTAAATGCAAGTGATTAATGAAAGTACTGAAAATGCTAGAATATTTAGTTATTTTTTATCCAAATATAATCTAAGTGATTATATAGTATAATTTCAAATTTTGTTTCAACAACATCTAAATTCTCAAGCTGAATACAAATTTTATGTATTTAATTATTATGCAGCTTTCAATAGTTTGTTTAAAAAGAATTTTTTAATATTTTCAAAGCATAGTTCATGTTTGTACCAAAAAAAGATCTTTTCTTCTTGATGGCAGAACAAAAATATTAGGTGCTGTCCATACAACTTAGTACCATTTTGTGAAACTCTCAGGAGGTATAGCCCTTGGGATTTTTGAATTGCAGTTTACATGCAGAACCAATGTTTGGGCGTTTAAAGAATGATTGTCAAATCTGAGGATTATCTAAATCCTGTGGTTTAACTTTTACTGCTTCTGGTTATTGTTTATTTCTTTGCTAATTGATTCTCTGAGGAAGACAAGGGGGAAGAAAGAAATCCTGCAATACAAATTAGTGTTTGTATTACTGATGGTTAGTGTTTGGTGAAAGTTTAAACAAAGTGGTTAAAGTAAGGTTTAACATGATCTGTGGCTTTCATATAGTTTATGTTTTCCATTTTCCTGGATCATCAAGAATTTGCTTTTACTTTGGGCTTAGTTTTCTAGTAGTCTTCAGTAGAAGTGGCCATTGTGAGAACTTAAAACATTTTTAATGCATTTTTGTCTTTAGTATAGATAGTGAAGTTAACTTTGAGTAAAAAATTTTACTTTGAGGTATGAACTTTTTTTTTTCTTTCTTTTATTTCAGCATATTATGGGGGTACAGATGTTTAGGTTACATATGTTGCCCTTGGCCCCCC
>NW_012150347.1:13351-15256 GCF_000956105.1 Propithecus coquereli | reverse complement strand
TAATCATCCTTTTATTGATGGAACTGCTGATGTTTCTATTGTTTATCGTAAGTATTTCTTTAGTGAATAACTTTTGTATATAAATCCATGCTTGCATTTCTGATTATTACCTTAGTGGACATGGTGGCTCAAAGGGTATGAATATATTTAAGGTTCCTAATACATACTGTTCATGTGATTTTCAAAGAATTCATACCAATTTATCTTCTCAAGAGCAGGAATGAATCTGCCCATATGATGCAGGCAATTATCAGATGACCCAGCATTCACATTCTTTGGTATTATAAGAACTTATTTGTTCTTATAAGTTCTTATTTGGAGAAATAAGAACTTATGTTCATACATAAACCTATACAGGAATTTTCACAGCTGTTTTATTTAAGATAGCTAAAAACTAGAAACAACCCAAATTTCCTTTACTGGGTGAATGATTAAACCTGTGGTACATCCATATCATGGAATACTACTCAGCAATAAAAAGGATGGAGCAATTGACCCATGCAAAACTTGGATGACTCTGTAGAGAATTATGCTGAGTGTAAAAAAGATAGTCCTAAAAGATGCAGTACTGTATAATTCAATTTATATAACATTTTTGAAATTAAAAAAAAAGAACAGGTTAGTAGTTGCCATGAGTTAAGGACAGGAGGAGGAGAAAACAGGGAAGTGAGTGTGATTATAAAAGGACAACACAAGGACTCCTCCTGGAGAGGGAATTGTTCTGCCACTCGATTGTGGTGGTGGACACACAAACCTGCACATGTGATAAAATTGCATAGAACTAAATACACACACACACACAGTCACACACACGAGTACATCTGGGAAAATCAGATCAGTAGTGGATTTTATCAATGTTAGTATTGTTTGTAATATTGTACTATAGTTTTGCAAGATATTATCCTTGGGGAAATGCGGTAAAGGGCATACAAGATCTCTATGATTTCTTACAACTAACTGCATATGAATCTGCAATTATCTCAATATAAAGTTTTATTAAAAATAGTGTATGAAATTTAATTTATCACAGGGCTTTAGTACATTCCATATAATGAGATTCTATTGTTTGATGACTGTAAGCTTTTCTGTAATTATAATCAGGAAATTATCCCTTTCTTATTCACCTTCTACTATTCCTGCCTGATAGTTAAATGTTCAAAATACAGTGAGAGCTTTTCTTGTTTGCCAGCCCAAATTTTCTTCTCTTACTTTTTAGTAACTTTTGCATATAACAGCAATTTCAAAAATGTTTCTTCACCCGCTAGCCTTTTTGTTTGGACATATCATCACAAATCTTTCACTGACCTGTCTGTAGAGCAGCTCTGACATAAACCTGGTTGTTTAATTTTTATTTTTGTTTTCTGTAGATGTAATTACCAACAGACTTCTTGGCCAGCACTGGTTGTTATAGCGCATAATGACCTGATTGTACCGATTTATATGCTCTTGGTCGGTACGATATGCTGCTAAATGTGTTCTTTTATCACAAAAATCTGATTTTGTTCACTTTTTTATTTTAAAAATTGTTCTAAATAGGATAATTGAGTAGTGCTATTCCTCACATCTTCAGTTTAAAACACTTGATCATCATCTCTCTGTGCAAAGCCCTTCTTTTTGTTCTTTATACATTTGGTTATTTACCACTTCTTTGTTATCACTGGCTCCCATTCCAATACTCCCCATCTCATACTCACTTTTCTGTTTTATATATGAGTTTATCCTTATAAAATGGGTAGCATTTTATGTACATTTCACATTTACATGAATATTATTGTGCCATATCTCATGTCTTTTTAAGTTATTTACTTATATGTGGATCGCTATTATTCCATATACATTTGCATATGAGTTTGTTGAGTTCTTTAAAATATTCAACTGGAATTTTTATTAGGATTACATTGAATT
>NW_012150347.1:9409-10616 GCF_000956105.1 Propithecus coquereli | reverse complement strand
GTTATCAGCCCTTTATCAGATGTGTAGAGAGCAAATATTTTTTCCCATTCTGTGGGCTGTCTATTCACTCTAATGATAGTTTCCTTAGCAGTGCAGAAGCTTTTTAATGTTGGGAAGACCCTTTCAGACATCGGCCTAGGCAAGGAATTCTTGAGGAAGGACCCCAAAGCAATTGCCGCAGCAACAAACTTTGAGTAAAAAATTTTATATCATTCAGTTTTGTATTCAGTTTGTTACTCATTTTCCTGAGAGTTTGTTTTCCTTCTTCAAGTGCCTAGTCTCCCCTTCATTCCCTCTTTACCTCCCTTGCTTCCTTCTTTCCTTTGACAAATACTTACTGAACCTCAACTATGTGCTAGGCATATAGCACATCTTAACAGTGGAGTCCTGGAGGAAATGTCGATTTTGATGGTCAACCAACGGCACAGTCAGGTAACTGTCCTTGTGCCTGTGTATCTAGCTGACTGGCTTTGTTGTTAGTGAAGTCCTCTTGTCTCGGAGTCGTTATGTTAGCTAGGATAGGCTACATTGCTATAACAAATATAACCAATATGTACTAGCTGGAGGAAGGTTAAAGTCTTTCGCAAGAAGCAGTTTCCAGAAAATATTCCAAATCAGGAGGATGGGTTTCTGCTATGCATAGTGGTTGAGGGTCCCAGGCCAAGGCATGGCCTTGAGTCTGAGCCATTTCAGCTCGTGTAAGGAGATAAAAGGAATGGAATATTGTGTGGGGACTTTATGGACCAGACCTGAGAACAGTGTGCATATTTTCATTCCTATTTTGCAGTCACATATCCACACTAACTGCAAGGAAAACTGAAAGGTGGAATATAGTTCTGTGCCTAGGAGAAGTGGAGATTGGATTTCAATGGATGTAAATGGTCATGGGGCCACAGTCGCAGATGGTCATCTTGAGGGAGAATTAACTAATAGCTTTCACGAAGATTACTAGTTTTAATTTTAAAAGCTTAAAAATAATTTTTATGCCTTTTCCCCCCCTTTCTGTTTACAAAAAGTACTCCTTGATCTGTGTGAGAGACTTGATACGTATATATGAAATTTAGAAGAATGCTAAATCTACTCCTAATCACATAGACAAGAGAACATTATCATAATGCTGTTGCATTTCTTTCTAGTCTTTTACATGCATTTTAATATATAATTGGGATCATACTACATATAGTTTTGGAGTTTTTAATTTAAAATT
>NW_012150347.1:0-766 GCF_000956105.1 Propithecus coquereli | reverse complement strand
TTTTATTGTATATCACTTTATTGCACTTTACAGATATTGCATTTCTTTACAAATTGAAGGTTTATAGCAACCCTGTGTCGAGCAAGTCTACAGGTGCTATTTTTCCAACAGCATGTGCTCACTTCATGTCTGCGTGTCACATTTTGGTAATTCTCACAATATTTGAAACTTTATTATTATTAAAATACCTGTTATAGTGATCTATGATAAATGGTTTTTGATATTACTATTGAAATTGTTTTGGGGCGCCACAAACTGTGCCCACATAAGACAGCAAATTTAATCAATAAATGTTGTATGTGTTCTGTTTCCACCACCAGCTATTTTCTTGTCTCTTTCCCTCTCCTCAGGCCTCCCTATTCCCTGAGACACAGCAATATTGAAATTAGGCCAGTTAATAATCCTGCAATGGCCTCTAAGTGTTTCAGTGAAAGGAAGAGTTGCATGTCTCTCAGTTTAAATCAAAACTAGAAATGATTAAGCTTAGAGAGGAAGGCATGTCTAAAGCTGAGATAGGCTGAAAGCTAGGCCTCTTGCATTGAAAAGTTAGCCAAGTTGTTTGAATGCAAACAAAAAATTCTTGGAGGAAATTAAAAGTGCTACTCCAGTGAACACACAAATGATATGAAAAGGAAACAGCCTTATTGCTGAGATGGAGAAAGATTTCGTGCTCTGGTTAGAAGATCAAATTGGCCACAACATTCCCTAAAGCCAAAGCCTAATCCAGAGTAACGCCCAAACTCTCTTCAATGCTCTGAAGGCCAAG
>NW_012150346.1:19949-21149 GCF_000956105.1 Propithecus coquereli | reverse complement strand
TACTCAAAAGTGGGATTGCTGGGTAACATGGTAGTTCTAATTTTTAAATTTTTAAGGAACCTTTATACTGTTGTCCAAATGGCTATATCAATTTAAATTCTCATAAATAATGTATATACCATTTTCTCCACATCCTTGCCAATACTGTTCTTTTACCTTTTTTTTTATCATAGCCATCCTAATGGGTATAAGATGAGATGATATGTCATTGTGGTTTTGATTTGCAGTTCCCTGAAATTAGTGATGTTCATCTTTTCATGTATCTGTTGGTCATATGTAAGCTTCTTTTGAGAAATGTCTTTCCGGGTTCTTTTTTTTTTTTTTTTAAGAGATATGGTCTCACTGTGTTGCCTAAGCTGAAGTTCAGTAGCATGATCGTAGCTTGCTGCAGCCTTGAACTCCCGGGCTCAAGAGACCCTCCGGCCTCAGCCTCCTGAATGGCCAGGACTACCGTACCCAGCTAAATATTATTATTATTATTATTATTTTTTGTAGAAATGGGGCCTCACTATGTTGCCCAAGTTGGTCTCAAATTCCTGGCCTCAAGTAGCTTCCCTTCTGGGCTTCCCAAAGTGCTTGTATTACAGGCATCAGCCACCACATCCAGCTTTAACAAGCTATCTATAACTAGAGGTTTTATTCCATTTCATTGAAATTATTAGTTTACAAGTTTGTTTTTAATTTCAGAATATTACAGGAGTACACACATTTTGGTTACATAATTTGCTTTTGTACAGTTTGAATCAAAGTTGTAAGTCTGCCCTTCACCCAGATAGTGTGCATTGTACTCATTAGGTGTGAACTTATCCATCCCCTCCTCCCCTCTCCCACCTACTTGATTTCTGTCGAGTTTCACTTCCATATGTGCACATAAGTTTTGATCGATCGATTCATTCCAATTTAGTATTGAGTACATGTGGTATTTGTTTTTCTATTCTCTTAAAGACAGGGAAAGTTAGTATTATTTTTATCCCCAGCATCAAGCAACACAAGGTACTCCATTGAGCATTATTCACTATTAGTTAGGAAGAGATGAATACATTAATGAATGATTATCAAGTCATGAATTCTGAAATTCTGGCATAGAGATCAATATTGCACTTATACTAACTGAGTGAGGCTTGAAAATACATCTTATTTTCTGGCTTTTAGTTTTCCTCTCTGTAAATTAAAAATAATATTTGGCTATTTGATATTCTT
>NW_012150346.1:16567-17189 GCF_000956105.1 Propithecus coquereli | reverse complement strand
TAAGCCTGAACTAGAATCCACAAAGTATGTCTGACATTAGAGAAAACAATGGCAAGCTTTCCAAATGAGAAACAGAAGAACAGCAATAGAAATAATGCTTATGTTAGCACATATAGTTCCAAAATACTCTTATACTATTTGTAAGAATTACTACCCATTTAAATACACAGTTGGCCCTCCCTATCTGCAGGTTCCACATTCATGGATTTAACCAATAGAAGATTAAAAATAGTTGGAAAAAAACTGTGGCTATACTGAACATGTGCAGACTTTCCCCCCCTTGTCTTTGTTCCCTAAATAATGCAGTATAACAACTATTTACATAGAGTTTACATTGTATTAGGTATTATAAGAAATCTAGAGAACATTTAAAGTATGAAGGAGAATGGACATAGAACATTGCAAATACTATGTAATTTTATATGGGAAATTTAAGCATCCTCAGATTTTGGTATCTCCAGGAAGCCCTGGAACCAATCCCCTATGGATTCCAATGGATAACTGTACCCAACTACAATTTTCATACTATAATTTCTTAATATAATTGGTCTAAAAAGTTCAGCATTTTATACAATCTGATAAATTGTCAGCAAGCACAAATAACTCATTTATTCAGAAAAAT
>NW_012150346.1:14589-14987 GCF_000956105.1 Propithecus coquereli | reverse complement strand
CAGCAGAATAAATCCTTTTAAAGTGTCCTTGGAACATATACCAAGATAAACCAAATCGTGTGCCATAAAACAAACCTTAACCATTTTAAAAGAATAAACATCAAAGAACCAACTTTTTATTAATCTTCTATATAGCTTTTTTGTTATCAATTTAATGTAGCTCTACTCTGACCTTTGTTATTTCTTTTCTTCTTCTGGGTTTGGGGTCGGTTTGCTCATGCTTTTCCAATTCTTTGAGACAATTCATTAGACTGTGTATTTGTGATCTTTCTGTCTTTTGGCTGTAGGCATTTATGGATATAAATTTTTGTCTCAGGACTGCGTTAGTTGTGTCCCACAGATTTTGATAACTTGTGTCTCTTTTATCATTTAGTTCAAAGAATCTTTTGATTTCCATC
>NW_012150346.1:0-414 GCF_000956105.1 Propithecus coquereli | reverse complement strand
ATAACTATCATGATAATTAGTGGTGAAAGACTAAATTCCTTCCCCCAGGACTGGAAACAATGCAAATACGTCTGCTCTCGCCATTCTTATGTTACGTAATTCTGGATGTTCTAGATAGTTAAGTAAGACAAGAGAAGGAAATAAAAGATCAGAAAGGAAGAAAAATGGTCTTTATTTGAAGATAACATGATGGCTTACATAGAAAATTTGAACAAATCAAAACTGTCACAGAAATAATAAGAATATTCAGCAGTTACAATATACAAGATATGCACATAAAAATCAATTGTATTTCTGTGTGCTAGCAGTGAACACGTTGACATTGAAATTAAAAGCACATTTGAAATTGGAATGGTAACTGAAAAAACCCAGAAATATTTAATTTCAAATTTAACAAAGGATGACCTACCTTTT
>NW_012150345.1:8569-9610 GCF_000956105.1 Propithecus coquereli | reverse complement strand
ACAATCCCCAGCATCGTCTCATCCACACTGTACTGAGAACTCAGCATGTCTGAACATGCTCAGATTATGACAATATCTAAATAAATCTTCAATTTTATATTATTTGCCCCAAAAGAATAATGTGGAATTAGTGTACACAATGATGGCTAAAAATAGCCATGCTAATATGAACTATGTGTACTGACATTGACTAGCAAAGATGAACAATCAGAATTATTATTCATCTTTTTCAGACACACTGCTTGAGTTAAGCAAATTTCAACTAGTTCTGCAGCATTAGTCAGACTTCCAAGCTTAAAATTCTGCATTGTTTAATATTTTCCATTGCTGTGAAGGTAAACATAGTCATTAATCCAAAATCTTGGCAACAGCAATGTTTTGTTGTGAAAAAGTTGATCACTAAGGTCGTGGTAAATACATGAGTGCATAGGAAATTTTGACATGCAATGTTGGGAGAATGGATAAATAATGTTCTTGAAACATATTTGACTGGGTGTTTATTCTCTAAATCACCATAACCATTTAAATAAGAAGCTTAGAATGGTGTTAAATTATTTTTGAAATAGTCCAAAATAACTTCACTTATAATTCAAATTTATTTTCCAGCAATCATATGACTCAAATAATCTTCTCCAGTAAAGCAGTATTTTCTCCAGCAAAAAATAGAGTAGTGTTATAGAGTCATTTTTTAAGAGGACATATTTGAGAGTAAGCCAAATATCTGAGCCAACTCTTTTTTTAAACTAAAAAAAGCAAAAAAGGAAACTTGGGTCCTTTTTTATAAAGTCAGTTTTAAAAGACATGTATCCTAGTAAGAGTAATTGTCAACAATTTTTAGATGATTTTGTGTGGCATAACCTTAATTTCTAATATAATTATTTCTACTTCTAAAGATTCCTAGGGTTTATCTGAGAAGAAAAAGGAAAACTGAATGGTGTGTAATTGCATTTACTGAATTTTCTATTATAGATATTTTTGACATATATTTGGAAGAATATTATATTTGGAACTTATACAGAATATGATGTTGAGTTATAAATT
>NW_012150345.1:8019-8519 GCF_000956105.1 Propithecus coquereli | reverse complement strand
CCTCATGCTCCTTAAAGACATTTGTTCAACAGGTGGGTTCAGAGAAGGAAAGAGAGAGCTGGAGAGTGAGAGACATGAGTTATGACTTCTCAGCAACCCTCTTACTAATTCCACAACTAGATAACTTATTACCTTTTCTGTGGTATGGAAATTAAGGAGTAGAGGAGGAAAGACCTAGGAGTCTTCTTTCAATATTTTTACTTCCTGGGCAGTAGAGTGAAACTCTACTGAAAAAGGGGGAGAGGGGTAATAAATGTTTCTCTCAGCAAAGTCTATAATAGACATTTATTAACATCATTTCCCTGATAACTTCAATACCCTTATATCTAATGACCTGTCCATGCTGTGCTGTAATTATAAGAGAAGCTTAGCATCATATGGATTTATCAACTCTCCTATCTCATATTTCATCATAATTTTTAGTGATTTCTTAAAGAAATAAATAAAGCAGAGTGTTCACTGCTTTTTAACAATATATATTATAACTTTACTAGAACTTG
>NW_012150345.1:2332-2833 GCF_000956105.1 Propithecus coquereli | reverse complement strand
CACATGAAAAGATGCTCAGTGTCATCAGTCATTAGGGAAATTCAAATTAATTCCACAATGAGACACTACTGAGGTCTAAAAGTAAAAAGATTTACCATATCAAGTATTGTAGATGCTGGATAGTAGTTGCAACTCTCGTACACTTCTGAGGCAAACATAAAATATTACAAACATCTTGGAAAATAGTTACACACACAGTTGCCATATGACCTGGCCATTCCCCTCTTATGTATTTACCCAGGGGTGAAAAAAGCATATGCTCATATTAAAAGACTTGTGCAGTAATGTTATTAGCAGCTTTATAGGTAATGATCAGAAGCTAGAAACAGGACTTTCAGAATGACAACATGAGCTGCTCCATGAACCTGTTCCTCGGTGAAACAATCATGACGGTGAAAATTATATAACAAAACCCAATCATTTAAAGTCACTGGAAACTGTCCTAAGAACATACATTAAATGAGAAACATTTATTCAATAAAGTCTACTACATGTTAGTGA
>NW_012150345.1:0-2282 GCF_000956105.1 Propithecus coquereli | reverse complement strand
TATTGGGGAGGATTCAAGTGTAATTTGGTTTAGGTGTGATTTTTGCCTTACAAACATGAGTGCAATCGAAATTGAATCCGAAGGTATTAACTTAAAGTGTTCCTTTGTCACAATGGGTATATAATCAAAATTAGAAGAGTATAGAACAGGACTCTTGTACCCTCAACAAGTTATCATCAAATATATGGGGAAAATTAGCAGGAAATTCAAAGAAGTAGCAGAAAAAATAGTTGTAGTGGAAGACTTCATCTTAGTCTTTCCTCGTGATTATTTAAATCTTGAGGAGTGGTCATGAAAATCCAAATGTGCAGTAAAGTAAATAAGCAATTGCATTCATCTATTGGGGCTGCCATAACAAAATACCATGGACTGGGTGGCTTTAACAACAGACATTTATTTTCTCACTGTTCTGGAGGCTGGAAGTTCAAGCTGAAGACCCTGTCAGGGTTGGTTTCTCATGAGGCCTCCTTCCTAACTTGTAGATGTCCACTGTGTCCTCACATGGCCTCTTCTCTGTGTACTTGTGGAGAGACAGAGAGAGAGAGAGAGAGAGAGAGAGAGAGAGATAGATCACTGGTGTCTTTTCCTCTTCTTATGAGGACACCAGAATTATTAGATGAGGGACCCACTCTGTTGATACCCTTTAACCTTAATTATCTTTCACAAGGCCCTTTCTCTGATTACAGATTCATGGAGGATTAGGGCTTCAATTCATGAATTTTGGAGGACAAAATTCAGTCCACAATAGTTAAATAGCCTTAGTTTCAAAAAGTTGATTTTTATTTGTAGTACATTGAGTAATATAAAGGACTATATGTTTATTAATAATTTAAGAAGTATAATTCAACATTAAAAAACCTAGGTTTGGGAGATATATTTGACTTTACCCAGGAAACTGTCATTTGTATTAATTTATTAGCATTTGCATTTCCAAGGATTAGCATTCATTTCTGGAATGAAGATTATATCAGACTATGAACCATTAACCATTACTGTGTAACAAACCTCTCCACACCTCAGTTGCATTCCAAAAAGAAGGCACTTGATTATTTTCCAGTTTTCTGTAGGTTCACTGGTGCTCCTCTGACATCCACATGGGCTCACTCATGTAGTTGCATGCAGGTGAGGGTTGGCTGGGGCTGGAATATCCAAGATGGTCTTACTTACTTTTCAGATAGTGCTAACTTGTGGTTGAGGGACCTTAGTTCTCCTCCATGTAATCTTTCATCCTCCAGTACTCTTGACTGGTTTCGGAATTGGTATTCTCAGGGCACTTGAAAGTGGCAGCTGCAAGTATTTATAAGGCCCAGCCCTGGGAATCACTTTCCATTGATCAAAGCAAGTTACCAGGTGAGCTTAGGTTCTTGTGATGGGGGAAATACACTATGTTTGTTGATGGGAAGAGGTACAAGAAAAATGTGGCCATATTTAATCTATTACATTTAGACCTCTAATCACAATTATCTACTTTTATACCACAGGGAAAGTCTCCCCAGTGGTCACCCACCCAATCACTGCATCAGGCTCAGCATCCACTGTCTTATGTATGAATACATCTGGCATAGGGATGGATGGGGCTCCTCGACTGCAGCTCCTCTTGGCCTGGGGACTTTTGTGAGACAAGTTATAATCCCACTTGCCGTACTCCCCACACACATATGGATGCACTATGAGACAGACAGTTTAACCACAATAGACATTTCCACTCAAAATAAGAAAGAATGAAAAAGATATAGCAATCACTCGACATAATAATTCTGAACAAAAGCTGGCTACATATCACCAGCTTCCTTTATCCATAAGGATTTCCTGATTAGGGTTCATGTCTGCTCCAGAGTGGTTCCTTGATCCTTTTTTCTCCCTGATTTTTGATTCTGCCCATTCAGCTGTTAGCTCTCCTTTTGTTGTAGTAGCTCCCAACTATTACATACTAGTTTCTGTACCTGACAACTATTGGTCAAAACAAACCACATCAAAACTCAGTGGCTTAAACTACAAAAATGCATTATTTCTTGCGATCTTGTGTGTTGGCAGGTGATCCTCCTGCTGATTTACCTAGTTACTCTCACATGGCTGCTGGAGGGGACATTGGGCTATAAGGTACGAGATGAGCTCAATCACTTGTCTGGCAGTCGATAGTGTCTCTTTGTGACAACTTAGTTCTCAAAGTAGTTGCTTATTGTCTAATAAACTTGACCAGCTTCCTTGTATGACAATCTTAGAGCAGCATTTTAACAAATTATATGCAAATACTGCAAAGCCTCTAGAGCCCACAGCTCCTG
>NW_012150344.1:16465-17070 GCF_000956105.1 Propithecus coquereli | reverse complement strand
TCAGTGTTTTGTAGTTCTTCTTGTAGAGACCTTTCACCTCCTTGGTTAAATATATTCATAAGTATTTTATTTACTTTGTAGATATTTTAAATGGTATTTAGCCTTTGATTTGACTCTCAGCTTTACTGTTATTGGTATATAGAATTGCTACTGATTTGTGTACCTTGATTTTGTAACCTAAGACTTTGCCGAATTTATTTGTCAATTCCAGGAGTCTCTTGGTGTAGTCTTTGGGATGTTTTAGATACAAGATCATATCATCAGTGAAAAGTGATATTTTGACCTCCTCTTTCCTTATTTGGATATATTTATTTCTTTCTCTTGCCTGATTGTTCTGGCTATGATTCCAATACTATGTTAATTAGAGGTGATGACAATGAGAACCCTTGTTTTATTCCAGTTCTTAGGGAGAATGCTTTCAACTCTTTATCATTATGTATGATGTGGGCTGTGGGTTTGTAATATATGTGGTTCTAATCATTTTTAGGTACATTCTTTCTGTGTCTAGTTTGCTCAAGATTTTTATCATGAAAGAGGGCTGGATTTTGCTGAATGCTTTTGCTTCTTTTATTGAGAAGATCATACAATCTTTTTTTTTTTTTTTT
>NW_012150344.1:16015-16406 GCF_000956105.1 Propithecus coquereli | reverse complement strand
TGGTGTATCACATCTATTGATTTATATATGTTGAACCATCCTTGCATACCTGGGATGAAGCCCACTTGATCATGGTGAATTATTTTTTTGATGTGCTTTTTAAATTAAATTGACTAGCTTTTTATTGATTTATGGAGGATTTTTGCATCTATATGCATAAAGGATATTGGTCTATAATTTTCTTTTTTATTGTGTCCTCTTCTGGTTTTGGTATCAAGGTGATATTGGCTTCATAGAATGAGTTGGGGAGAATTCCCTCCGTGATGTTATGGTATAATTTCTGTGGTATGGGTACAAGGTCTTATTTATATGTCTGGTAGAATTCAGCTGTGAATCCCTATAGTCTGGGGCTTTGTGTGTGTGTGTGTGTGTGTGTGTGTGTGTGTGTGTG
>NW_012150344.1:9704-10481 GCF_000956105.1 Propithecus coquereli | reverse complement strand
AGAAGAGAGGAAGGGACGGGTATATGCATCCACAAAGAGTGCAATGCGCACCATCTGAGGAATGGACACACTTGAAACTCGGACTTGGGGGGGAGCGGGGGCAAGGGCAACATACATAACCTAAACATCTGTACCCCTATAATATGCTGAAATAAAAAAAAATTAACTTACTTTTTAATTGACAAGTAAAAATTGTGTATATTTACAGAGTACAGCATGATGTTTTGTTATATGTATACATGTGGAATGCCTAAATCAAAATATTTAACATATGAGTTACCTTAAATAATTACCATTTTGGTACAAAGAACACTTAACATCTATTCATTTACCAATTTTCAAGTATAAAATGTATTGTTACTGACTGTAGTCACCATGATGTGCAATAGATCTCTTGACTCTATTTCTCTCTTCTAACTAAAAATTTGTTTTTTTAATTATTATTATTATTCCAGGGTATTGTGAGGGTACAAACATTATAATTACACTTTATGTCTTTGCCTCAACCAAGTGCGGATTAAAGGCATGCCCTTCCCTCCCTTTAGTGCTCCCCAAGTCCTTTAGTTGTAGATTTGCCCCCCTATCCCCCTAATCCCTAGAGAGTATTTCTGCCATGTAATCAACCTAGTGTTGATCAGTTAGTACCAATTTGATGGCGAGTACAAGTGGATCCCGTTCTTCAGCTCTTGTGGTGCCTCACTTTGGATAATGGGCTTAAGTTTAATCCAGGAAAGTATAAGAGGTGCTAGATCACTGTCGTTTCTTATGATTGAGTAA
>NW_012150344.1:0-254 GCF_000956105.1 Propithecus coquereli | reverse complement strand
GTGTCTTTTTGACAAAATGACTCTTTTTTCCCTTGGATAAATACCCAACAGTGGGATTGCTGGATCAAATGGAAGGTGTACTTTAACTTCTTTGAAGTATCTCCATAGTATTTTCCATAAACATTGTACTGCTTTGCAGTTCTACTAAGACTATATAAGTGTTCCCTTCTCTCCACATCCATGACAGAATCTGTTGCTTTAGGACTTTTTTTTTTAATTTCATCATGTTATGGGGGTACAGATGTTTAGGTTAC
>NW_012150343.1:8428-8820 GCF_000956105.1 Propithecus coquereli | reverse complement strand
AAGGTGTTTTTACACTTGCTTACCTTTTTCTTTCAGCTGGTGGCACAGTATCCAGCATATATTACATGCTCAATAAATATTTCAAAAATGAATTATTTTGTCAAACTTTTTTAATCATGAAAACCTCTACATTCCTCTTTCCCCCTGTCCGTTTTATCTATCAAACAAATAGTTAGAATTTATTTTAAAAACTTGCAAATAAACCATTTATTCAGGAGTATACTCATGGATCCATTGGCATTAACCAAACACAAAACATATATTTTTTCTCAGTGATTTCTTCCAAAAGACAAATGTCCTCAAGAAAAATAACTAATGGAATTGCAAAGACAGTTTGTGGCTCAAGGAAGAAATTCCTTTTCTTTATATGAACGATGTTTGTTTTGTTTTCT
>NW_012150343.1:5003-5363 GCF_000956105.1 Propithecus coquereli | reverse complement strand
TTTATATAAAAAAGACAATGAACCTTATGAATTATAGGTAAATGAAATTATATGGTTAAAATTCAATGAAACTCTTGGAAAAATTATGCAGTGTCAACTGCTAAGATTTAAGTTTCCTATTTATTTGGTACTACTTAAGAAATTGCCATCAGTGCTTTGGTGAAGAAAAAAAGTAAATGTCCACAAATGAACAGCAAAGGAAATTTGCTACGAGAGACAAAATTATACGTATCCTAGAACCTTCCAGAGTTAAAGAGATTTAGAAAGTCTTTGTTTCTCAGAACCTAGCCTACTGCTCAACACTTATTAGATGAATGGGAGATATGTATCAAATGGATGGGTAGGTGGATTGGAGATAGA
>NW_012150343.1:2674-2988 GCF_000956105.1 Propithecus coquereli | reverse complement strand
GTAAGAATCATCTTCAAGGGGCTCCTACTGGCCAAGTCTGGAAGAAATTTAGCAGCAAAATACTTAAGATCACAAAGGTATTGTAACCTAATGAATAAATAAGAATCTATGGATCCAAAGTGAAAATAAATGGATAAATTAATAAATAAACCAGAGGAAGGTGAGGGCTCTTTCTTACCTTAGAGTACCAGCTGACAACTATGGAAGTTAGAAAATCACCGTTTTGCAGCTCAGTGAAGGCTGCTTCAGACAAGAATCAAAGACAATGGTCTCAAGTGTCCCCTCAAAGATTTCTTAGCTGCAAGGGGAAAAGT
>NW_012150343.1:0-814 GCF_000956105.1 Propithecus coquereli | reverse complement strand
AGCCTTTAAAATGACATGAGTACTATTGATTGCTACTCTGTAATAAGACATAAACATGTAAGACAGGATATGAAATCAAAGATGCAAAAATTTAAGTAGCATATGTGATACGGTAGTAAGAATTTTTTTTTCTTAGTTGTCTACAATCTTGCTGCTGTTTGATTTAAAAAATAATATTATCTGTTAACAGAGTGTTTGGCAGCTAGAGGTCCACTGTGATAGAAGTAGAAATTACAGACAAATGTATAAGAAAATGTATTGAACATACACTATTGATAGTGACATCTCTTTCCTCCCTTAAATTCCTAATGTGGTCTTCAGCAAACAAAATAATTGAGCCTCAACTTCTTGTAAGGTCTTAAATATACTGTAGAGGGTTTATGTTTTTTATCAATAATTAGAATAGAACTTATTTGGAGGTAGAGCTAGAGTTTATTATAAATGAGGGCAGTATTTTTGAAGTTATTAATGTGCTTTATTCTTCTGCCTTCCTGTGTACCTGACCTTTGTCCTAGTCTACTCAAAGTATCCATCTGCTTGGTGAGGGTACTGATTTACAGAAAAAGTGCAGAGAAGCATCTAGGTATCATTCGGATTTTTATAGTTAAAAATAGAATTCTGCAGATGATTTCTCACGTAGTATAACAGACATCAAGTCTAGAGAAGTCAACCTATATACATCCCCCACGTTATAGACCAAGGTTCAGCAAACTTTTTCCTTAAAGTTCCATGTAGCAAACAGTTCAGGCTTCACAGGACATACATGCTCTCATCATCACTATTCCAATCCACAACTTGAGGTAAAGAGGTGTTT
>NW_012150342.1:8914-10195 GCF_000956105.1 Propithecus coquereli | reverse complement strand
ATGACTAAGAGACAAGGACTTTGCCTATGTTAACAAACTTGTGTTGCATCCAATACATTGGAATAAACTGCTAGGCACTTAATAAATACTTTCTAATAACAAAATTCTCAATTGCTCCACCTGCTCTAAGATTTAAATATAATGTTGAAAAATGGCTATGTAGTTCTTCCCTATTACATTAGAAGACCCTTGAAAGCAAAGCTACCTGTCTCATTTTTGTATCCCACATGATTAGCCTATTGCCTGGCACAAAGACTCAAAAAACATTTGCTGAAATCAACAGAATTATGGCAAAACTGATAGAGAGTCCCATGAGGAGAGAGATGGTTTAAATACAAGGTGGACAACTCTTCCAAGTAATGAAAAAAGTTAGTGATGAAAGGAGAATTTTACAAGAAACATAAAAATATAAAAGCAAAGATTTCATCAACTCTCTATTCATACCAATTACTATGTAATAAGTATCATTGATTTTCAGTAATTCCCCTTACAGTTTAGGTTAGATTGGTTCATACTTTTAGTAATGACAAAAATCACTCTAGAAAAACACACTGTCTCATTTCTCATAAACTACCACACAGTAATTCTTCAGTCAAAAAATCTTAACTCTAACATGACTTGGGAATATTTCATTTATAAAGGGAAACTTGTGACCCTAAATTTCAAACTCTAAAACCTCATGCCTATATTCAGTGTTTTTAAAAGAATATAAATGTCAACTTTGTTAACTAAAATTTTTTAATCAACAGCCTGAGGAAATTTTTACAAGAAATATATTAAATTAAGGCAGTATTTAGAGAACATATGTAATTTGCATTAAGCTGAATTGTGAAAGGATGAGATGCTATTTTATATTGGCCTCAAAATATGAATTTGTCAGGAAAACTTTCTTCATTTCGAATAACATCTAATTAGTGCATTCCAAAACAAATGAGCACATTTTATCTTTCTTAGTCCAAGGTTAACATTATTACGACGTCACTCCTCTTCCTTCTCTTCTCCCTCTCAAAAAATAATTCTGTCAACTGTTATAACATTCTCAACAGGTATGGCAATCTCTTAACTATGAATTTCATCTATAAGGCTCTTAAATATGTCTATGCACATTACATGTCTTGTCATGTACGATTGATTGGCAAGGAAACATAATCATGAAAGGGAAAAGATCCAAGTCTTCCAACCTTGAAACGAAATTCCATTAACATGGAAAAAATAAGGAGAGTTCACAGGAAAGAAATCTTTAAGGTTAGGGACTGCTATTATTAGCCAGAGGAGGAAAAA
>NW_012150342.1:6292-7249 GCF_000956105.1 Propithecus coquereli | reverse complement strand
CCAACATTCATTGAGCACTTACTTTATGCCAAAAATTAAATATTATCTCATTTAATCCTCATAATAATGCTATGAGAAAAAATATTATTATTGCCATTTTAAAGATGAGGAAATTGAGGCAAAGACTAAAGCAACTTGTCCAAGGTCACAGAGCTACTCAACTGTAGGGGCTACAATTCAACTCCAGAACTCTCTACTTGCATAGGCCTTATTCTTATAACCACTATGTGTATTGCCTCATATAAGATATCTATTAATAGAAAAAACTTTAAGGCTGGGTGCGGTGGCTCATGCCTTAATCCTAGCACTCTGGGAGGCCAAGGCGGGAGGATCGTTTGAGCTCAGGAGTTCGAGACCAGCCTGAGCAACAGCGAGACCCCATCTCTACTAAAAATACAAAGAAATTGGCTGAACAACTAAAAATATACAGAAAAAATTATCCAGGCATAGCGGCGCATGCCTGTAGTCCCAGCTACTTGGGAGGCTGAGGCAGAAGGATCGCCTGAGTCCAGGAGTTTGAGGTTGTTGTGAACCAGGTTGATGCCACGGCACTCTAGCCCAGGCGACAGAGCGAGACTTTGTCTCAAAAAAAAAAAAAAAAAAAAAATAGAAGAGTTTTGACAGTCTAAAACCTTGGAATTCTTGTGGAAAAGATGAAAAACAAAGGCTAAAATGACCTTTCACTCAGGTAGTTTCAAAATTGGCTGAACATTTGCCCAACACTCTAACTAATGATTAGTAGATCTGTTAGGTAGACAGTGAGGGATTCCGGGTCTCCCAGGGACAAAAGTGGGTACTGTTGCTCCCATCTTGTTCCTGCCCCACCCTAATTCTCCATACCTGGGGAAGGAGGGAATGTCACATGAATCTGCCAGTCAGAATTTGGCACACCAGCTGCAAAAGAATGCAGAGGACTCTCTAGCCCACGGGCCAAGCAGCATGGGTACCATAAAGTCG
>NW_012150342.1:1914-2362 GCF_000956105.1 Propithecus coquereli | reverse complement strand
GATATTATATTTCAATTAACATTTTCACCTGAAGACTGAATCATAATAGAATATCCTAGTATGCTATTACCTAACTGAAAATGACAAATATTTAAACCCCTAAAAAGAGGCCCAGCTCGGTTGCTGATGCCTGTAACCCTAACACTCTGGGAGGCCGAAGTGGGAGAATCACTTGAGATCGGAAGTTTGAGAGCAGCCTGAGCAAGGAGAGCCTGTCTCTACCAAAAATGGAAAAATTAGCCGGGCGTGGTGGCGCGTGCCTGTAGTACCAGCTACTCGGGAGGCTGAGGCAGGAGGATCGCTTGAGCCCCCAGGAGGTTTGAGGTTGCAGTGAGCTATGATGACACCACTGTACTCTAACCCAGGCAACAGAGCAAGACTCTGTCTCAAAAATAAATAAATAAAATTTAAAAATTGTAGTCCCAGCTACTTAGAAGGCTGAGCAGGA
>NW_012150342.1:0-289 GCF_000956105.1 Propithecus coquereli | reverse complement strand
CAATAAACTCACACACATGCACATGTACACGCAAACACACACACACACAGGGTAGGGAGAGAAAGACAGAAAGAGTATTGTTGTCTTAGAAGTTCTTTAAAGTATATAAGGGAACTGTAGCATAGAAATTTCAATGCTATCAAAAAGCATCTTTTAAGTGGAGACCTTGGTTAATAATCATATTTTGTGACTATTTCCAAAAATAATTTCAACATTCAATTAAATTGTATTTCACATTTAGTTTCAAAATAAATTACTATAAAGTTTGGGAAAAGGAATGTTGAGAAAA
>NW_012150341.1:978530-979189 GCF_000956105.1 Propithecus coquereli | reverse complement strand
TTTGTTCATTAACCATCCATTCTTACCAGAAACCTTGCCCTGAAGGTTTTCTGCCTGTTGTAGTCACTTTCTCAATGAGCAGTCTTCACAACACTTGCTGGTTGCAGCTTCTTATCCTATATGCCCCAGGGCTGCACTCACACTTGTAAATAAGGGCTCAGAATAGGATTTTATTAAGGCATCCTTCCCTTATCTCTCTTCTTTCGCTAGAGGGATGAGTGAGAGTTCATCCTAAGCTTCTTCTGATCTGGTCCTCTGTGCATTCTAACAAGCCAAATATTTAATGTTTTTGCCATATAGTTGAGAATATTTCTAGGCTTTTTTGTTAATAAGAATATGCATCTATTAGCATACATAATTGAGTATTTCATAGATATCTTCCAGTGGTAGGATTGGATACCAGTTTTCATATCACTATTTTAATCCATTGATTTTAATAAAGCAAATTGATGCTTGCTTTATTAGCAATAGCAGAGCAAGAAGTCAGATAGATTCCTCTAATTTTGCCACCATCTTATTTACCTCTTTTTCTCATAGCTTGCAAACATACATACTCCAGTCAAAGAGGCCTACTTTTCCTCTTTTAATGCTAAGCTAAACATGACCTAGTGCCTTTGTGTCTGCTAGTTCTCTAATTTTTAATATCTCCTCCCTTCTCT
>NW_012150341.1:977967-978480 GCF_000956105.1 Propithecus coquereli | reverse complement strand
TTATTATGTTTGATATAAGATCTCTGTTTGTGAGTCTCTTCTTAATAGATTGGGTAGGCCAAATAGCTAAACCCATGCCTATCATAATTTCTGTTTGTATTTAAAAGTTTATAATGTCTCTTTTGAGTTCTTAGTGAACTTCCTTCTACTTCTCAAGTTTTAGTACTTCATAAACTGAACACTTTTACTGTGATATTTCTAAAATGCTTTTGGATTATGGTAAATTATTCCCTAGAGTGGCAGTTATGGTGATCATGGAAGCTAGCCTCTTTCTTGGGCATTCATTGTAGAATATTTACTAAACTAAAATCTGCTTGATTCAGGTTCTATTGTCAAGTGAAGGTCTGCTGAGGCTTACTTACCACAGTGCCTTTCCAATCTTGCTGGCCTCTCCCTCTGGGAATAAGACATGAATCATTGACTTTCTATACCTTGTGGATGCTAAATCTGTAAGAAAGGTCTTCTACTGTATCCATGTTTCTTTTGACTATATTTATACAATCTACATACTAT
>NW_012150341.1:976778-977917 GCF_000956105.1 Propithecus coquereli | reverse complement strand
CATATAGTTGAGAATATTTCTAGGCTTTTTTGTTAATAAGAATATGCATCTATTAGCATACATAATTGAGTATTTCATAGATATCTTCCAGTGGTGGGATTGGATACCAGTTTTCATATCACTATTTTAATCCATTGATTTTAATAAAGCAAACTGATGCTTGCTTTATTAGCAATAGCAGAGCAAGAAGTCAGATAGAGTCCTCTAATTTTGCCACCATCTTATTTACCTCTTTTTCTCATAGCTTGCAAACATACATACTCCAGTCAAACAGGCCTACTTTTCCTTTTTTAATGCTAAGCTAAACATGACCTAGTGCCTTTGTGTCTGCTAGTTCTCTAATTTTTAATATCTCCTCCCTTCTCTGAATTTATCCAAATCCATTCACAACAACCAGCTTTATAATATATACTCTATAAAACCTTCACTGGTTCATCTTGTTTACACAGATCTATTTTTGATAATGTTATTTTTAAGTTTTTCAACCTATAGGCTTTTGTATCAAGTTCAAAACAATATATATTTAAGTGTGCTCTAATTTTTCTATATGTATTAGTTGAGTCTCTTTATATTACATGGACCTAAGAAGGGGTCATACTTTTCACATTTTGTCTATCTGTGACATGATCCAATATAGTGTTTTTTTCCATGACTGTACATTAGGATCATCTGGTGTGAAGGGAGGTGTTAAAAAGTTGAATTAAAATCTATTGAGGTGAGGCACAGGCACAGATACTTGTTCCATTCTCCACTGATTCTAATTTGAGAACTCCTACTCCAGCATTATGTTGAGAATTAGACATTGTTTAGTACACGTATGATTCAGCATACCTCAGAGAATATGAAAAAACATCTGGGAGTAAGAAAAGTTTCCAAAGAAGACAGTTTTAGACTTCAACATGGATAAATGAACCATGAATTGTTAATTACAAATGTTAGCTGATTGGAGCGGAAGGAATGGTTTAAGATAATTGAAAGAAGTGTAATAATAAAGACCTTCAAGTTTTTCAAGCAGAAAAACTAACTTAAATTTGATTTTATAAGCATATGAAAGCAGGTTCAAAGCCATAGATGTGAATTGACTTTGTCAATTTGGACTCATCTGAGAAGAGAAAAAGGAAATAGGGAAATATAGCAAG
>NW_012150341.1:972485-972903 GCF_000956105.1 Propithecus coquereli | reverse complement strand
GTGTGTTTGTGTGTGTATCAGTCACAGTCCAGCCAGGAGAGAGAAACCACACAGTAATCAGGCCAGGGAAGACTCACTGTAAAGATAGGTTAACTATTTATAGAACATTCGCTGCTCTAAAAGAGAATTGCAAAGAAGTGCCTAGAGTTAAAGGAATCAATTTACCAGACTTCAAACTTTATTATAAGACTGCAGTAAGTAATCAAAACAGTTTGGTACTGGCACAAAAATGGAGCCATTGACAAGTGGAACAGAACTGAGAACCCAGATATAAAACCATTCTCATACAGCCATCTAATCATTGACAAAACAGACAAAAACAGACACTGGGGAAAAGAATCCTTATTCAATAATTGGTGCTGGGAAAACTGGATAGCCACATGTAGAAGACTGAATCAGGACCCACACCTGTCACCTC
>NW_012150341.1:970755-971039 GCF_000956105.1 Propithecus coquereli | reverse complement strand
GACTTACAAGAAAATAGATGATCTAAGTTTACTCAGGGACATCTTGTAAAAATCTTATAACAATGTCTAGTTTTTGGGACATTTTTTGGTTTAGTATACTCTAAAATAAAGCTATCAATTCTATCTACTCTTCTGATAACTTGGTTATTATTTTTTTGCATCAGTGGCACATTAGAAGCTGTCAAGTTTTTGAGACTCTGATAGAGAAAAAGCTAAAAAAAAAAAAGACTTACTTTTACTAGACAGAAATTCATTTTGGGGAGAATAAAAAGGGTTTTTTTTTT
>NW_012150341.1:967066-968460 GCF_000956105.1 Propithecus coquereli | reverse complement strand
GTGCATCCAGCACATACCAACCAGTATTTCAGGCACCTGCTATGTTTTATTTAATTTAGTGTTTGTAATAACTTTATATATTTGTATTTTTCAACATTATAAATTTGAGGCTTAGAGAAAATAAATCTCTTCCTAAAGTACCAAAAGTGAAATTTGAACTCCACATCAATTTTCACTACATATTCAAAATGTTTAAAAAAAGTCAAAAACACTAAAAGTAAACAATAACCTTTGCTAACATAACATCTGCTCGACAATAAAAACAAACAAACACTATAATAAGCAAATGGGAGAATTAGGGGATTTATTTCTGACACTCTCTCTTGTTGCATATAAACATGATAATTCTCATTTAACAGTTGCAATGGCCAGAGAAGAGTTATGGTTTTCTTTGCTTTGCAATTCAAAAATATTCAGGAAATAGAATATCAGATGTTCTAACTGTGAAGCTCATAAACATCCCGCTGCTGTCAATCGAGTATACCTTCACAGTTGATTGCTACAGTTTTATCCATCTGTACCTAGATAATGTTTGACACAGGACTTTTGGTCAGGTATTGAACTACAATTTCCTTGTATTTAGCTGTTATCATTTCTACCAAAGACTAACTATCAGGATAACTGACAGTGAAAAATAGTAATGGAGATTACCATTCAGAATACATTTTGTTTAGCATTTAGGTTGCCTCAGATAAAATCCACTGAGACAGTTCTTGGCTTTTGTATTCCACCTTCTCATAATTGCCTTTGCATGCAACCAAAATGTGGTCTTGAGCCTGGATGAACTCTAGAACTAATACTGACCTGGGGTAAGATAATTTAAATAATACTATGTCATCTTTAAATTTTCTAATATTGCAATACTAGATGTTACAGTTCTCTAATACATTCAGCAAGCAATTGAATTATCTTTGGAATCATTGTGCTGAAATGTATCTGATGGCTTTGGTGGAATGATTTAGCCTTGAGTGAAGCATATGAAAAGTAAAGACTTTAATCTCCATATGTTTGGGCCTCAGAAGCTCTTAAGAGTATAGCATAATTTTGTTCATGACTTTTGGTTATTATTTGCTTCAACTTTGAACAAAATACTTCAATCTAAATATTTAGATATATAATAAAATGTTGGGCATTGATGTACTTACTGCCATAGGAATTGTCAAACAGATAGTTGAAACAGACTAGAAAACTCTGGAACAGATGAAAAACAAGTAAGAATCTATGTGTTATAAAGGTTTTATATATGTGAAGAACTCTTACAAATCAATAAGAAAAAGATTAACACTTACATAGAAAAATGCCAAAGAACATGAATTGGAATTTATAAAAACTTAAGTATTTAACACAAGTAAAATATGGAAAATATTCAATCTCAGTAATAATCTAACATATGC
>NW_012150341.1:964433-967016 GCF_000956105.1 Propithecus coquereli | reverse complement strand
ATTTCCGAAATTGAGGAGAGGTATGAAAAGGATATAGAATAAGAGATGTTCAAAGCTTTCTGTAGATTAATGTATGTGGAAGAAGCAGATTATCTGCTATCTGGGCTATCTAGAGATTAATGTATAACAGGACAAAGGGAATATGAGATTTTTTTTTTCCTGGTAGATTCCAGACTGAGAGTGGTATTCATACTGATGGTTGAGTGATAGGAATTGTGGGTATCTAGGCTGCCTTTCACTCTACTAATGGAGACAAGTTGGTCTGAAGAAATCTGCATGTGGCTATGCTGCTTGACCCCAGATGATTAGGGCACAAGGCTTAAAGAGAGTATAATTTTGTTTCAAGTGTGTGAGGCCTAAATTTGACCCAAGCCTGATCCAGAGCCTGGTTCTGAGTCCACTGTTACTCTAGGAGCTCTCATCTTGTGCTCTTTATGCTGATGACTTTCAAGTTTATATTCTCAGCTCTAATCTGTCCCTGGGACTTCAGATTTGTTTATGAAACTACATATCTGACATCTTTATTTAAATCTCTAAGGGGCATTTCAAACTTTAATTGTCCGAAGCAGAACCCTTCATCATTACTCTTCAAATGCTCCTGTTCCATCTTCTGAATCTCAGTTACGTGTGCTGCTGTTCATGACAAACATTTGGGATCATCTTTGGTTCCTCCTTCCTTTCATCCTGATGTATTCACATGTCCTCTTAAACATCTCTCAATCTCTTTGTGCTCATTTCAACTATAATCAAAATGGTCATTTTCCAAATGGACTGATTTTAACACCTTTATCACTAATCTTCCTTCTTTTGCCCTCACACCTACAGGTTCATTCAGTAGTCAGAAGCCAGGATAATGTTTTAAAAATAAAGTTAAGTGATCTACTACTCTATGCCCTGTCCCCACCTTCTCTGAGACCATCAGCACACACTCTTAATTAGCTTAACGTTAGTCTGAGAGTACTAAGTTTCTAGCCCCAGCCTATAAATCCCTATGCGAACCAGCTCCTGCCCCTCTCTCCAGCATCACATCAGCGCACTTGGTCTCTTGCACATTATGCTTTGGCCACATTGCTCTCTTTTCCATTCCTTGTAACATAAGCTTGTCACTTTCCCAAGGTTGTTCACAAGCTAGATCCTCTGGATGGAATACTCTTGCCCTTGTTTTTTCTTTCTTTTTCCCTCATATTTAAATATCACTTCTTCTGGAAAGCTTTTTGTTTCTTTAACAATTTCAGCTAGTAAACCTGCTCTAGCCATCGTTTAAGCCTACTTTAACTCTCTGCAAAGTATTTAATACTTAATATTTAATACATTATCTTGCTCAAAAAATGTTTAAGTTATGTTCACTGCTCCAGTCCCAACATTCCAAAAGTAACTGTTACCAATACCTAGTTAGTGTTTGATACATCTTCATTGATCTTGAAAATGAGAGTGGATGTTAAATGTTTGTACCACAAAAATGATAATTATGTCAGGTAATACATTTGTTAATTAGCTAGATTTAACCAGTGCACAAGGTATATATACTTCAAAACATCATGTTGTGCGTGATAAATGGATACAACTTTATCTGTCAATTTAAAAAGAAAAGAAAAAGAAAAACAAAGGGAAAGTAAATATATATGTGCATATATGTATGTATTCATTGAAAGAATGAGCAAATGAAGGAATGACTGAAAAATGACAATCTGACCTGACTCCTCTCTCCTCACATCACGACCCACCCCCAGCCACAGGGGGCTTCCTTGTAGTCCATTTCAGGTGTTGAGCTCCCCTCAGTATCAGGGCCTTTTACACATTTTCCTCTTTCAGGATGTAGTACCTTTCCCTATATTTTCTTCCTCATCTAGTAAACTTGTGTTTATCCTTCAAATTCCAACTCAAACACCTCCCCAGGGGAATCTTCTGTATCATAAAGTTTTATAACATCATGTGCCACTACTTTAGAAGACTTACCAGAGCTGTAGTTCCTTTTTCAATTTTTTGTTTTCATGTGTCCCCTCAACAAAAGTGTTAAATTCCACAAGATAGGGACAATGTCTGTTTTTACACTCAATGGTATTCCCATCCACTAAACGGGTTTGTGTTCTTGCTCAAAATTATTCTTAATTCCAACTCTCTAGCTAATTTAATTATCTAAATAAAAATGAAAGTTTCAAAATCCCATAAAAGCAATCAATAAGTGTATTCTCAGCCAGGGCCTTCCTTTTTCCCTTCATGGTCTGTGCTTGAGCTAAGTCAACAATTAGAGCATTTCAAGCTCTGTTGGACCATGGGTAGCAACTGTTTAGTCAAGCTATGTGCTTTCAAATAGACAAGTTGAGGGAAGACGGTAATTAAAGGGCAGAGCTGTAACAACAGTCCAGTAATCCTTTTCCATACCTGGCTGCCTCGAATAATAGCTGATGGCAAAAAGGTAGAGGTAGGAAGACCGAGCTGCCTTTCATGTTGAGGGCCTTATGTTCATTCCGATGGCAGGCAGAAAATTTCTAAGGCATCTAAATCTTATGATGAATCTTTAGTTGTCAACAAGGTAGGTTAAATATTTCTATCTCTGTCCCTTATTTGATCTTTTGTTTCTTG
>NW_012150341.1:963145-964383 GCF_000956105.1 Propithecus coquereli | reverse complement strand
ATAACCTAAAATATGAAGCAGAATACTGATTAATAGAAGCTGCAGGAAGTTAACCAGAAGATCTAACTAAGATAATTGATGGAGGTGGCTACACTAAACAACAGACATTTAATGTACAGGAAATAGCCTTTTATTGGAAGTAGATACCAATAGAATGAGTGCAGTGGCATCATCATAGTTCACTGCAAGCTCAAACTCCTAGGCTCAAGCAGTCTTCCTGCCTCAGCCTCTTGAGTAGTTGGGACTACAGGTGTGCACCACCATGCCTGGCTAAGTTTTTAGTTTTGACTCTAATTTTGTAAGTTCTACTGTGGGTAAAATGCTATCAAACAGCATCACCTGCTATAGATGATGTTGAAGGTTTGAGGAGAAATGAGAAGCTATGAAACTCTAATCTTGGATGGAAGGAGAGAAAATGCATATAGGGAAGTATTATGGGATTACTAGGAAGCATTAATGACCAATTTAGGTCTATGATCATGAATGTAAAGTGAAGCAATCAATGTAGTTGGCTAGTTTTCTTCTTTCATATTCATGTTGCAACTGTACATCTTTCAGGTGTAGAGACAGCAGAAAGTGGATTAAACTGGTTTTGATTTTACCAGGTGACTACAAAAAAAGCTAGAGACAGGCCAGGGAATAGGTGTGTTCAAAAAGGACTATAATAATTGACCATGATATTTAAGCTGGCTTAGGAGTAGGGTGAAGACATTAAAGATCGGAGTGATAGGAAAAAAATTAGTAGGATTAATAAATTGGAGGAATATAATAATAGAGAAAATGAGTTGAAAAGATAGTAATTATGGTCAAAAGAATAAAATGCATATGATATAATTATACAGGGTTGCGTTTATTGTTAATAATAAGTCTCAGAGCAAGACCTTGTGAGTGTGTTGATAAGGCAGCACAGGGCAAGATCATTGGAAAGTATATTAAGGAAATATGGGGCTGAAGGCCTAACATGATATCGTACATGTCTACTGAAATCACCAAGAATTAAGACTGGAGTAGAGAGGAGAAAGTGATGGTGAGCCAAGAACAGACATCTCAGGAACACAATGGTTGAATAACTGGGATCTACAGGTGATGGCAACAAATGAAAGGCAGTAGGTAATATAATTAACGAACATGAGAGTCAAAGCTGGGTGTTTCAAGGAGACAAATTGTAGAATTTTATAAAAACAGCAAAGAGGAACAAAAACATTTCTACTATACCTCTCAGCCCATTAGTCATAACA
>NW_012150341.1:956129-958190 GCF_000956105.1 Propithecus coquereli | reverse complement strand
TAAAATATGGAAAATATTCAATCTCAGTAATAATCTAACATATGCAAATTAAATCTATCAAATAATATGTTAACTTGAACAATTCAGTACAGATTTAAAAACCTGTGACATTTATTGATAAATCTACAGGGAAATGGACACTTTTATGAAAAGTTAGTGAGAGTATAATTTGGTACAAACTTTAAGTTTAATTTTAAATAACTATCAAAACCTTAAAACATGTTTAACTTCTGACAAAACACTTCAGTCAACTTCATGTCAACTCAGAAACCTGGACAGGTCCAAAATTCGAAGTGAAAAAAAAGGCAGGAAGAATTATCAAAGCAGCAGATTGCTAATTTGCTCTTAACACTTTTCATGGTCCATGGTCTCTTCCAAGCAGCAATACCTTTGGAAGAAATTGACAAGAAGCACAAATATTGAATTTCATGATGTATTACTTACACCTGCTAGGTCACAGTCAGTAGTTTAAGCAGCATATTAGATATTCTAGTAGATTTCTTGAGCATGTAGGCTCTCTTAAAGCTTTTATATATGCCCAAATCTTCCTGTCTTCATTTTTTTATCTGCTTGTTCTGCATAGGAGCTAACTAGACTAAATATGAGCCCACCTTTAATTGTATTATTTTTCACAATTCTAATGCTATCATTAGAAGGCTCAGATAACTGAGCAATGCAGAGTGGAGATTGCATTGCCAAATTAAACAGAGAAGTTTATCTTACTATTTTTGCTGTTTCCTTGACCATCCATTTTTAACAATAAACTTGTTTTAGAATAGGTTTAGATTTACAGAAATGTTGTAAGAGTAATACAGAAAATGTTCATGTACTCTACACTTAGTATCATTACTAAAATCTTACATTTGTAGTTTACATTTGTTCAAGTTAATAAATCAATATTAATACTTAAGTCCACACTTAATTCAGATTTATTAACTTTTTACCTTATGTCCTTTTTCTATTCTACAATCCCATCCATGCAGGACACAACATTTTATTCAGTTGCCATGTCTCCTTAGGCTCTCTTTGGCCAATTCTCAGATTTTCATTGTTCTGATGATCCTGACAGTTTTAGGGAGCACTGGTCAGATATTTTGTACAATGCCCATTGATTAAGATTTGTCCAATGTTTTCCTCATTGTTATAGTCTGATTCCCACAGTTAGAAACCTGGCTCCCACCACCCATTTTCAATCTAATTAATTGTTCAGTTCCAGTAGGAATGTATACTAGTTTCAAAATTGTTAACCCATGTTCCCATAGGATACCATTTTATTAACTAGAGTAAAATGCTTATGTGCAGTTTGTTTTGCCTTTATTCTAACCGACTCTACTCATTTTTAAAGGAACATATTTAATTAACCTCTTTCATTCTTACTTCTTTCAATGGGATTCTTTTATATATTTGTAATATATTTAGATTCTTCTGTCACGCTCTGAATTCCATACTGTTTATCTCCCAACTTCATAACTTTTTTTAATATGCAAACATTAAGGATCATTATTTCTGTTATAAAGTTCTGTGGGTTTTTACAGATGCATAATGATATTTATCTACCATTGCAGAATCACATTTTGTAGTTCCATTTCCCTAAAAATTCTCTATGCTTTACCTGTTCAATTTTTTATCCCTCAAATTCTGACAAATGGTCTGTATAATGTCTCTGTTGTTTTGTCTTTTCCAGAATGTTATGTAAATGAAATGATATAGTGTGGCTTTTTCAGAGTAGTTTCTTTTACTTAGCAATATGCATTTAACATTCATGTGTCTTTGTATGGCATGATTATTCATGCTTTTTTCTGTTTTGCTGAATAAATATTCCACTGTATAGACATAGCACATCTTGTTTATCTACTGAAGGATATTATATATGATTTTGGTAACTAAAAATAGCTACAGTTTCCTCATCCAGTGAAACTATCTTTCAGGAATGAAGGGCAAACAAAGATATTATCAGATGAAGAAAAACTAAAATAATCTGTTGCTAGTAGACAGATCCTTAAATATTGACTAAAAGAAGTTCTTCATATATAAATAAAGTGATAAAGGAAAAAACTTAGA
>NW_012150341.1:942817-943994 GCF_000956105.1 Propithecus coquereli | reverse complement strand
AAAAATAATAAACATGCACGGAAAGGAAAGATGAAATCTCCTTAATTAGAAATTGCATATATAATTTATAATAGAATATCATATCAAAATGATTTGCTTTGCATCATGCATCATGTGCTTTATTTTCGTCTCACTGTACTTTAGTCATGCAACAAATATACATACATTGAACTTTGACTATGGGCCAGAAATAGTTCTAGTGCCAGTTACAATGCTGAAAAGAAAGTTAACCTTGTCTTCATAAAGCTTTCATGATATTGGGAGTACATGACAATGATCAAGTAAAAAAATTAAATAAATAGAAATTTGACATAGTATTCACAATAGATATTGAAGTTGGGCATTTGGATAGACAGTAACTTAGGGATAAGAGCAGGGTATGATTTAGTTAAAGTGTTTAAGGAAAAATTTTTTAAGAAGACAGTTTATGACTTGAAATCTAATGGTCAAAAAATATCATGAAGAATAGAGGTCATGGCAGACAGAAAAGAAAGAACAAAGGCCCTGAGGTTGAAATCAGGTGGTGTATTTGAGGAATAAAAATAAAATGCTGGCTCTGGAGAATAGTAATGAGAGAAATGGTATATGTTATAAGAAGAGACAGTGAGAGGCAAGGCCTAACCATAAAGGAAACATCATTCTACCATATGGAATTTGTTTACACTGCACTCTAAGCATAGTGACACCTTAAAAATAATTAGACATTTTCTGAATTAAGGGAGTAATAAAATCTAACTTGATTAACTGAAAAGCAATTCAATATTTAGAAAAATTCCTAGTATTGTTATCATTTCTCCTTTTTTTTTTATTTCAGGGTATTATGAGGGTGCAAACATTATGGTTACACTTTATGTCTTTGCCCCACCCAAGCGAGGGTTAAAGGTATGCCCTTCCCCCCCTACAGTGCTCCCCATGTCCTTTAGTTGCGGGTTTACCCCACCTCAAATCCCCCTAATCCCTGGATAGTATTACTGCCATGTGATCACCCTGGTGTTGATGAGTTAGTACCAATTTGATGGCGAGTACAAATGGAGCCCATTGTTCTGATCTTGTGGTGCCTCACTTTGGATAATGGGCTTAAGTTTAATCCAGGAAAGTATAAGAGGTTCTAGATCACTGTTGTTTCTTATGATTGAGTAATATTCCATTCTATACATATACCAAATTTTAATAATCC
>NW_012150341.1:941209-942767 GCF_000956105.1 Propithecus coquereli | reverse complement strand
AAAAAAATAAAAATAAATAAATAATATTTTTAAGGTATGGGCTCATGCTTGGAGTACACCTTCATGCTGCACACCAATTTCAGATTCTGTTTCTTTGTCTTACATATGTAACATCTTTGCTGATAAAGGATGAATATATTTCTCTATTCCATTATGATCCATCTCCTGCTATACCTTACCACCTATTCTTATACTTCATTATTTCAAAAAATTGTTCCACACATGATGTCTTTTCATCAACCTGCTCTCTAATGTATGTAGCTGTTTTATCAGATAAGAAAACTTTATTTTCTCAGTAAGAATAATAATCCTAGCATTAGAAGATGACTTCTAATTCCTTCCATATGCAGAAATTTCTTCTATAACCTGATCATACTGTTTAAAATGTTACTATTCCTAATAATTATGATCCCTTTAGTAGTGGCATCTTAGTACTATAATTCTCAATGGGTGATGAGGAAATGATATCTCTCAAACTGAATATCTCTTAATTAATCAGAATCATTTATTTTAGGATAGGAATACAAGAAAATACTATTAAAGAATCGGGCTACTGATCCTAGAACCTACTTTATTTTTTCAATCTCAAATGTCATTTTGTAATTTTGTAGTTTTCCTGCTTCCTGTGATATTTCCAGTTTTTCATTGTCTTTGAATTCCAACAAAATATAATATATATAAGGATCATTGCATACTAGCATACATGTGTGTATCAAAACTTGAGAAAAATTTTAATCTCATGTAAAGATCAAAACTTTCTAGTTGTATATATGTAAGTCATGTCAGGAATTTCTATGAAAGTTAAAGAAATTTGGTTTTGTTCAAGTTCATTGTATTTGATCATAGAGAAAAGGCATTGTTTAATTTTTTTTCGCATTGTGCTATTTTTCTCTAATATTTATTACAGCATATGGGTAGTTCTTTTGATGCTTTACTGTACTAACATTTTTTCAGCTGTTTAATTATCATAACTCATAGACATCCTAAAGCCTTCCCATTGTGAATACCTTAGTTCTAAAGAATTGTTCTCAATGATAATGCTCTTGCATGATGGAGAAAGAAAATCCTCCAGAGACAAACTCTCATTTTACAGCTGAACAAATCTGGGCCCAGAAAAATAGAGTGAATTGCCTAATGTCACATGTAAAAAAATTAGTGTTCTCATTAAGACTAGAAAAGAAATATTGACTCATATCCCACCCTTTATTCCATTATACAAATATTTTCCAAATAGTACTAGCCAAACACTGAAATTAATTTCCAGACTCAGTCTTTCTTGGTTTTATATTTTCTAGGTTTTCAGAGATTCTCACCACCAGTTGTTCAGAAATGCTCTGGAGACCTAGGGTAAGCATGAATTTTCGTGTCTGACTCTATCTGGGTCCAGCCTGTGGAGCCTAGATTTTATTCTAAATTAAATGGGAAGGTACTGGAAGTTAAGGTAGATGATTAATACATTTAGCACTAGGCTTTGAGAATATCATTTCTGCTTGCTGAATGATGGGGAAGAAGAGGTCTTAACCACATTGAACTTCATTTATGTATCTATATATTATAT
>NW_012150341.1:939070-941159 GCF_000956105.1 Propithecus coquereli | reverse complement strand
TACAAAAAATCTCTGTATGAAGGATAAAATAGGAATACTCTACAGTATATTACAGATTATTGTGTAACTGTAGTGCTAGAGAAAGTGTAATGTGGCATTGATGGAGAAACAGATATTTAGATGAATGGAACAAAATAGAGAGCCCAGAAATGAACCCACAAAAATATTCTCAAATGCTGTTTATTTCTTACAAAGATGCATAAGTGGTTTAATGGAGGAAGGATAGCCTTTTTAACAAATGGTACTAGAATTAATTGGGCATCCATATACAAAAAAATAGTGAAAATTGTCCTAAACCTTACACTTATACAAAATGTAGCTCAAAATTTATTATAGATTTAAAAATACGTTTTTAGGCAAGTCATATGAAAAAATATTTGGAATCCAGGGCTAGGCAAAAAGTCTAACTTGAGACCAAAAACGTTGTCTATGAAAGTAAATATTGACACATTGAACCCCATCGAAATTGAAAAATTTGCTTTGTGAAAGCCAAAGTGAAAAAGATGAAAAGACAAGCTACAGGCTTGGAGAAAATACTTATAAACCACATATTTGATCAAAGACAAATGACACACAAATACACATAAAGACACACACAGCACACCAGCAAACCAACACTGACTTTAAGCCATTTATTTCTGACATATAAAACGTAGTAACTAAAGGGATTCTTAAAATTCTAAACTCTCCAACTAATGTATAAAATATTGAATATTAGTGTATACATAAAAAATGTATCTTGTTCAATGAAGCACTAGCACGCTATACTTACCCTTCTGGGTTCTGTTAAGTAGTCAAGTTATCCAATGTTGAATGAAATCCCAGCACCAAATGAGAATTGAATAACCTTTTTTAATGAGTAAATGGAATAATGATTCACACATTATTTTTATGAATATGTTAACAAAATTTTAACAACTGCCAAATCCCTTTTATTATGACAGGATTTAAATCAGCTGGGTATGAGAACATATTATAAAGAGATGTCATTCTCTTACCAAAAGGTCACAGTTCATTCCCAGTGTACTATTTGCCCTTACAAATCCATTAAAGGTAGTAAGTTATACAGCTTTCAAGGCACTCAGCAAAGAATTTACATATGAGAATTTAAGAGGTGGCAGTCTACTCAACAGTGACAGAATGCTGTAAAGATTTTGAATGACCAAAAGTGTAAGTTTCTCTCTGCAAAATCTTCCTAAAGCACAGTTTTATACAATCAGCATAATGTAACTTCATAACTGGTTTACATGAAATATTTATACTCTGTAGCCTTTCACATTCAATTATTCTTGTTGCCACTAGCTAGTTCTTAAACTGCAAATTCCTACTGTAACAATTGATATAGGACCCTGTGCTTTCTTCCTTTTTGCTGTTGCTAAGACAAGGAAACCAGAATTGCTATCTGCTAGGAATATACAACCTCTGGGAACATACCCTGTTTTTTGAACCAATTAGGCTATGACCTTGCTTTTGATTATCTTTTAATATGCCAAATTATATAGAAGAGAGAACTATGTCTATTTCAGAGTATGTAAAACACACACATTCACACACACACACACACACACACACACACACTAATCACACCCCCAAGTATAGTAACTGGAGTATTAATCCTATCACTATATTCTTCACATATAACCAAGTAAAATTTAATGACTAGTGAAATAAAAAGAGCTAAAAAGAATCATTTTTTTAAGCCAGACAATAGAAGAGAAATGAAAATTGAAAGCGAATCAAAGTTAATAAAAAAGTATAAAAAAGAAACCTATTTTACAAATTGGCCGTGTGGTAAAATACAGAATATAGGAATGATAGTTAGTATTTAATGTGGTCTCTAAGCAGCTTGAGATATTGAACTCATTATCTTCTCAAAGAAAGAGAAGAGAATAAATCTACGTTATAAGAGAAGCAGTGGAAATTATCATCATTATTTATTGAGCAGTATGTACATGGATTCACAGTTACAGCCATTGATCAAAAGCAGTTACGGTAATGCTGACCTTGAAAAATCTCAGCATAGTGAAAAAAATTAGTAAACATGCAACCTCAAGTAATTTTTTTGTGTTCAGGTGAGGCAAAGGCATTA
>NW_012150341.1:921998-925684 GCF_000956105.1 Propithecus coquereli | reverse complement strand
GAGATCTTTCAAAGCCTGGCTAATTGTCTCACCCAATTAAATCCTTTTGAACACCTTAAAATGGCTTACATCAGTTACTAGCAATCTGTGTATTGTGTTATTGGTTGTTGTTTGTTTTTTCATAGTCTACAGGTGATGGTCCCAAAGAAGAGTGAATATGAAACAACAACATCATAAAATAATGGCAGTGCTGTGACATGTGCGAACACAGCATCCTGTGCCTTAAAACAAAATAAAAAAGGGGGAGATGTAGAGGACATTTTGTCTGGGAACGGTTCCTTGTTGTTTTTCTCAAGAACATGCCTGTGGGCTTGCATGCGAGCCAGGGCGCCCTAACCCTGCAAACAGGAGGGACTAGAGAGTTCAGATGCAAACATCTGCTCGCCGGAGACGAAAAAACAAGGAATGGGATGTGTTGGGTCGGGACAGTGTGGGAACAAAGAAATTGCGGTGGGACAGTTGCCAAACAGGCTGTGTTATAAATAAAGAAACTGTGGCAGAAAAGCACTGCAGTCTTGTACCGTCTTTGTGTGTTTGTCTCTTTGTCTCTGTGTTCATTCCTCGTCCCTAGAAATGGGCCACGACATATGCCAAAATTCACATGAAAATAAATAGACAATCTAAACACATCCTAGTCTAAATACACCCTAGTCATGAAGGACATATCATCTCATTGTTGAGATGGCATTCGAAGCAGAATTACACCTTAGATAACTAGACCCAGTTTCTGATTTAAGGAATATTGAAGTCAAACTTAATTAATTAAAAAATAATTCCTTATTTAGGGAAAAATGACATTGTTATGATTTTCATTTATTTCTTAGTTCTGCTGTCTCCATCAGCAAAGTAGAACAATAGCTAATCTTTTCATAATACTGAGGTTGCCTGTACTGAAATGAAATAGAGCACATTTAATTCTCTATCTTCCTACTATAATATCGGTTGCCTGAGAATATTGTGTATTGGTTACTATATTCCAGCGAGGCAACAGACCCAGAATAGCCAACATAATATTGAAGGAGAAAATCAAAGTTACAGGTCAGACACTTCCCAACTTCAAGACTTACTATATAGTTATGGTAACCAAAATAGTGTGGTATTGGTGAAAAAACTGACAAACAGATAAATGGAACACAATAGTCATAAAATGACTCATTCAAAATAGATCATAGACTTAAATTTAAAACACAAAACTATGAAGCTTCTAGAAGATAATGTACATGAACATCGACATGAGCTTGAGTATGGCAATAATTTTTAAGAAAAACATCAAAACCACAATCCATGAAAGAGATAATTGATAAATTAGACTTCATTAAAATTCAACATTTCTGCTCTGTAAAAGACAATGTCAATAAATGATAAGGCAAGCCACAGACTAGGTGAAAACATTTGCAAAAGATACATCTGATAAAGGACTGTTATCTAAAACATAAAAAGACTCAACAATAAGTAAGCCAACAAGCCTATTTAAAACTGATCCAAAGGCCTGAACAGACATCTTAGCAAAGAAGATATACAGAGGGCAAATAATGATATAAGAAGATCCTCTACATCACAAGTCATTAGGAAACACAAATTAAAACAATAAAATACCATTACATACCTATTTGAATGGCCAAAATCTGGAATACTCACAACACCAAATGCTGACACGAATGTACTACAATGGGAACTCTCATTTTTTCCTGGCAAGATGCAAAATGGTACAGCAAGTTTGAAAGGTAGTTTGGTGGTTTCTAACAAAACTAAACATACTTTTACAATACAATCCAGCAATCATGCTCCTTTGTATTTACCCAAAGGATCTGAAAATTTACGTCTACACAAAATCCTACACATGCATGTTTACAGCAGCTTTATTTATTCATAATTGCCAAAACGTGGAAGCAACCAAGATGTCATTCAGTAGGTGAATGAATAAGTGAATGGTGGTACATCTAGACAATGGAATATTATTCAGTTCTAGAAGGATGCATTATGAAGCTATAAAAAGACATAGAGGAACCATAAAAGCATATTATTGAATAGAAGAAGCCAAAATGAAAAGGGCATATATTAATGCTTTATGATTCCAACTATAAGACATTCTGGAAAAGACAAATTTATGGAGTCACTAACAAAGATCAATGGTTGTTAGGAGTAAGGAGGGAGGGAGGGACCAATAGGCATAGCACAGAGTATTTTTAAGGTAGTGAAATTGTTAAGTATAATACTATAATGGTGGCTACATTTCATATACTTTTGTCAAAACACAAAGGATGTTCACCACCAAAAGTGAACCCATATGTAAATTGTGGTGATGATGTATCAGTGTAGGTCTATTGATTAAAACAAATGTACCACTCTGGTGTGGTATGTTGATAGTGGGAAAGTCGGGGGCAAGGGGAGGGGGCAAAGGCATAGGGTATATGCTAACTCTCTGTGCTTTCCACTCAATTTTGCTATGAACCTAAAACTGCTCTAAAAATTAGTCTATTAAAAATGCATTATAAGATTTTATATTTGAATGATAATTTTATACCTGGAACATAAGTAGATTAAGAACTATAATATGTTGAGCACTTATGATATGCTAAGAAATTGGCTAAATGCTTTAATGATGCTTTTTATTGTATTTTGAGCACTTATAGTATGTCAGGCATGAATCTTTTTTGTAGCTGACACTTGTTATTCAACAGGGCTTAAGGCAAAATCCACACATTGCACTGTACAAATTAAGAAATAGGCTTTGTTGTGGAAACTTAGATGCTAGAATCATCAGAAAGTAATTCTAATACATTTACTAGGATTTTAAAAAATCATGCTTTGAGCATTGCCACAAAGGGTATGCAACTTACAAAAGAAAAAACTTAGATCATCAAACTCTCTCACACTTTATTCCAGAAAAATACAAAATGATATATTTAAAAATTCAAGGGAAGAAAATGCGAGGTAATGATTTTATAGCTGAAAAAGCTGACATTCCCGTAAAAAAGGCATGTGAAAACTCTTATTAACAGCCAAAATCTTGAGGGATATTTGTTTCACGGGCCTTTCCTTTAGAATGTACTGGAAAACAAGATTTGAATAAGAAAAATGACTAGAGAAATATTAACATTAATGAGAGATGGTGAGCATTTAACATATAATTACTTGTAGAACTAAGATTAAATAAGAGTTTAAAGGGAAAGATTATAGAATATAATAGACATACAATCTGCCAAAGGGGAGAAATTGGAAATGAGTTATGCAAAAATAATTCTTAAACTATTTCTAGTAATCATAATTGGTTTGAGTATTATTAGTTTTATTAGTCTGAAACTGTTTTATGGCAAATTTAGATCAAAAAATGAGTTATAAAACATTTTAATATTTTCATTCCCTGCTCTTAAGTACCAGAATTCATTGTGTAGAAGAAAGAAGATAGAGTTACAATATATAATAAGTTATGTAGGAACTCTGTAGTCTTGAATTTGAGTTGGAGTATCGGTATGATACTACAAGATATTTTAGTTTTGTTCAAAGAGAATTCTAGAAGAAATTACTAATAAGCATCTCTAATGGCAATATTGTGGATCTGAAATAACATTTCCTATTAAACACAGAACTAAATAGAGCTTCCTGAGAAATGGCTGATTACAGAGCTGGGGCAGGAACAACTTGGCATACCAGATAAAAAGGACTATCAAAAGACCCAAAGGACA
>NW_012150341.1:920187-921948 GCF_000956105.1 Propithecus coquereli | reverse complement strand
TACTCAGGAGGCTGAGGCAGAAGGATTGCTTGAGCCCAGGAGTTTGAGGTTGCTGTGAGCTAGGCTGATGCCACAACACTCTAGCCTGGGCCAAAGAGTGAGACTCTGTCTTAAAAACAAAACAAAACAAAACAAAACAAAACAAAACAAACAAACAAACAAAAGTGCATTATGTAGCCAGGTTAACAAACAGAAAAAAAAAGATAGAAGATACAAATTACTGATATCAAAAATGAAAGAGGGGACATTACCACAGAGCCCATGGACATTGAAATGATAATTAAAAATATGATAATGATAATTACCATTGAAATGATAATTAAAAATACTATGAACAAGTCTATGCCCCCATGTTCGATAGCTTATATGAAGTGCTCCTATTCATTGAAAGACACAATATGCCTGTAGAGGACATTTTGTCTGGGAACGGTTCCATGTTGTTTTTCTCAAGAACATGCCTGTGGGCTTGCACACGAGCCAGCGCGCCCTAACTCTGCAAATAGGAGGGGCTAGGAAGTTCAGATGCAAACATCTGCTCACCAGAGATGAAACAACAAGGAACGGGACGTGTTGAGTCAAGACAGTTTGGGGACAAAGAAATTGCGGTGGGACGCACAGTTGCCAAACAGTCTATGTTATAAATAAAGAAGCTGCAGCAGAAAGGGACTGCAGTCTTGTACCGTCTTTGTGTGTCTGTGTCTCTTTGTCTCTGTGTTCATTCCTCGTCCCTAGAAACGGGCCACGACAAGTGGCACAGTGAGCAGGTCTGCGTCATTTGGGACCGAGGAACCAGAGTGGGACCTCTTTGGCATATGATAAGTGGCAACCAACAGAGGACCTCTGGCATTATGGGGAATTCCCCTTCAGCTGCTGAACGAGAATATTGAAAGTTAGTCCAGGGACTTTTGCATTCAGTGGGAGTGAAAGTTAAAGATACTACTTTAAAGCAATTGTTTGACTTAGTGCAGCAGCATTGCTATTGGTTTCAGTTTCAGTCCCAAGTTGAGTTAAATTTGTGCAGCTGGCAACAGGTTGTTAAAGGTTTTCGTGTAGCCCACCAACGAGGTGACACGATTAATTTAAAAATTTGGACTGTTTGTAGTGCCATAACTCAAGCACTACAGCTATTGGAAATAGACTCGGAGAAAGCTGAGTCGCAGAATGGGGAGGAACTGGATACCCCTCCCGCTGAAGAGATCCCAGAGGTGACTCCTCCAGAGGATAGTCAGGAAAAGGCTGACTCTTTATCCCCTAACACTGAAATAGCAGAACTTATTGCCTTATTGAAAAAGTGTTTACCCTCTGTTATCACTAGCCCCACATCCCCAAAAGTGCCCATAGCTTATCCTGTCTGATCGCCGCCTGCCGCTGTGCGTCAGCTGGCCGGAACGCGCCGCTGCTCTGCCGGCGCTCTGGTGCCTTGGCCACCGCCTTCTCGGAGCTACGCTGGGGCTGGCTGGGTGGGCCCCAAGGGACGGACATGTTTTTAAACCATCTGTGGAAACTTACCTGTAATTCAATTCATTTTGCCTCACTCCACTGGTAAGAATAATACCAAATTGAAAAGATATGATTGAGTATCCTAAAAAAAAAAAAGAGAGAGAGAAAAGGGAGGACTTTGCACCCTTCTCATTGTCCAGACTCCTCTGGAGTAAGCAGAGTTGCGGATGGATTCAATGGAATTTTTTCTTATCATCATTATAGTGTCTATTCTATGAGATAGCCAGACTTAAAATATTTTGACAACGCAGTCATTGTTTC
>NW_012150341.1:912644-915617 GCF_000956105.1 Propithecus coquereli | reverse complement strand
TCTCTATGCATATAAACTCAAAAATGTAGAGGAAATGGACAGATTCCTAGAAACACACAATATCCCAAGACTCAATCAGGAAGAAATAGAACTCCTGAAATGAGCAATGAGATTGAAGTAGTAATAAAATATCTTCTGAAAAAAAAAAAAAAAAAGCCCTAGACCAGATAGATTCACAACCAAAATTTACCAGACCTACAAAGAAGAGCTGGTGCCAATACTGCAGAAATTATTTCATAACATCGGGAAGGAGAGAATCTTCCCCAACTCATTCTATGAAACCAGTACCACCTTGATACCAAAACCAGGAAAAGACACAACAAAAAAAGAAAACTATAGAACAATATCCCTTATGAATAAAGATGCAAAAATCCTCAATAAAATACTAGCAAATTGCATTAAATGGAACATCAAAAAAAATAATCTATCATGACCAAATGGGCTTCATCCAAGGGATGCAAGGATGGTCCAACATACGGAAATCAATAAATATGATTCATTACATAAACAAATGCAAAAATAAAGAATATATGATCATCTGACTAGATGCAGAAAAAACATTCAACAAAATTCAGCACATTTTCATGACAAAAACCCTCAACAAATTAGGCATATAAGAATATGTCTCAACATTATAAAACTCATGTATGACAAACCCACAGACAACATCGTGCTGAATGGCAAAATGTTGAAAACATTAACACTAAGAGTTGGAAGAAGACAAGGTTGCCAAATGTCACCACTTCAATTCAATGTAGTGCTAGAAGTCCTAGCCAGAGAAATCATACAAGAGAAAGAAATAAAGAGTATCTAAATCAGGAAAGAGGAGGTCAAACTCTTGTGTTTTGCTTATGATATGATCTTATACCTAGAAAACCCCAAAAACTTCACCAAGAGACTGCTAGAATTGATAAATAAATTCAGTAAATGTCTCAGGAAACGAAATCAATGTATGCAAATCAGTTTCACTCCTACATACCAATAATAGTCAAGCTGAGAGTCAAATCAAAGACTCAGTACCATTCACTATAGCTACAAAGAAAATAAAATACCTAGGCATATACTTAACCAAGGAGGGGAAAGATCTTTGAAAAGAGAACTACAAAACACTGAGGAAAGAAATCACAGAAGACACAAACAAATGGAAAAATATATACTGCTTATGGATTGGTAGAATGAACATTGGTAAAATTCCCACACTACCCAAAGTGATTTACAAATTCAGTGCAATCCACATCAAAATACCAATGTCATATTTCACAAATATAGACAAAATAACTCTATGTTTTTCTTGGAACCAGAAAAGAGCACAAACAGCCATAGCAGTATTAAGCAAAAAGAACAAATCTGGAGGCATCACATTACCAGACTTAAAACTATATTACAAGGCTATAAGAACCCAAACAGCATGGTATTGGCACAAAAATAGAGACATAGACCAATGGAACAGAACAGAAAACCCAGATATAGAATCATCTACATACAGCCAACTGATCTTTGACAAAGAGGATATCAATATACAATGGGGAAAAGAAATTCTGGTCAATAAATGGTGCTGGGAAAATTGGATAGCCACATACAGAAGAATAAAATAGGATCCATATCTCTCACCACTCACAAAAATTAATTCAAGAGGGATAAAAGACTTAAGTGTAAGGTGTGAAACCATAAAAATTCTACAAGAAAATATTGGAAAAACTTTTCTAGATATCAACCTATGCAAAGAATTTACAAGGAAGACCCCAATGGCAGTCACAGCAATAACAAAAATAAATAAATTGAAGTTGATTAAATTAAAAAGCTTCTCCACAGCTAAGGAAATAATCAATGGAGCAAACAGACAACCTAAAGATAGGGAGAAAATAGTCACAAGCTATATATCTAATAAAGGGCTAATAACCAGAATCTACAAAGAACTCAAGCAAATCTGCAAGAAAACATCAAACAACCCCATTAAAAATTGGGCTGGATGGGCATGGTGGCTCATGCCTATAAACCTAGCTATCTGGGGTGCCGAGGCAGGAGGATTAATTGAGAGCAGGAGTTTGTGACCAGCCTGAGATAAAGTGAGAACCCATCTCTACAGAAAATAAAAAAAATTCACCAGGTGTGGTGGCACAAGCCTGTAGTCCCAGCCACTTGGGAAGCTGAGGCAGGAGGATCTCTTGATCTCAGGAGTTTGAGGTTACTGTGAGCTAGGCTGATTCCATGGCACTCTAGCTCAGGTGACAGAGTAAGACTCTGTCTGAAAAAAAAAAGAAAAAAAAAGTGGGCAAAAGACATGAACAGAAGCTTTTCAAGAAGATTTAAAAATGGCCAGTAAACATATAAAAAATGCTTAATATCATTAATCATCAGGGAAAAGCAAATTAAAACTACAATGAGATATCACATTACCCAGTTACATTGGCTTTTATTAAAAAGTAAAAAAAACAGTAGATGCTGGCATGGATGCAGAGAGAAAGAAACACTTATACACTGTTGATGGGACTGCAAATTAGTACAACCTCTATGGTAAATGGTATGGAGATTCCTCAAAGAACTAAAAATAGACCTACCATTCAATCCAGCAATCCTACTACTGATTTACCCAAATGAAAAGAAGTCACTTTATCAAAAAGACACCTGCATGCAAATGTTTATTGCAGCACACTTCACAATTGTAAAGATTTGGAATTAAACTAAATACCCATCAATTCATGAGTCGATTAACAAAATGTGGTATATGTATACTATGGAATACTATTCAGCCATGAATAGTATTACAGTCTTTCTCCACAATTTTGAACTGGAAATTATTATCCTAAGTGAAGTATATAAGGAATGGAAAAACAAACACCACTTGTACTTGCCATTAGACTGGAACTCACTGATGAGTACACACACAGGTGTACAGAAGGAAGTAAAACTCAGTGGAAATCAAGCATAGGTGTGGGGGAGGAAAGGATGGGCAAAAACCTACCTAATGGGTGC
>NW_012150341.1:909580-911719 GCF_000956105.1 Propithecus coquereli | reverse complement strand
ATTAAAAAATCTTCATGCAAAAAAATGCTAAATATGTAGGCTATTTTCTTTTTGGATAAAATTACACATATAACAATGTCTGAAATAGTCTGTCCTAAATTGAATATAGTTTTTAAAGAGAAATAAAGGAAGATAACTGATAATTCATTTTCTATGTTATATGCTTTTATGTTTAAATCTTTTTAAAAAATCCAGTGTACCCCCTGGAGCTTTTAAGTGCTCCTCCTGAGGGATTAAAGTCAGGCATAAAAACAACAGGGCAGCCTGTTCCTTCTGGCAAATGCTACCTACTGACAGGGAAGTCAATTTGCACAGCCCTTTTCAGCATTTGCTAACTCAATCATACAGGGTGAGATTGTTTCTCAGTTATAAGCACCACCTACTGTCTCGGTGATTAAACTGGGAGTGTCATTACCATTCACACTGCTAAGAAGACTACAGGGCTGGGAATAGAAGAAAGGATTTCAAAGACCTCCACCCTCCCTCATCAAAGAGATACAGGGAATCTGCCCACACACATAGTTCACCACTGCTGCAGCCTACAAACAACTAGCAGCTGAGAAAAGCATCACATTGAGTATATCCATTACTAAGGCACCTATCTGGAACCTAGATTCCCATCAAAGCACCCAGAAACCAAAGGTTCTTCCCCAATATATGCTACAAATACCCCCATGAGTGTGTGTGGGGAAAAAGATCCATCTAAATAAAAGAAAATAAAAAATGTAGAAGCCCAACTGCTCCAGATGAGAAGTAACCAGGGTAAGAACTCTGGAAGTATGAAAAATCTGAATGAAAGGTCTCCCCCAAAAGGGAACACCAGCCTTCTGTCAATGGATACTAACCAAAATGAAAATATTGAAATAACAGATAAAGAATACCAAATATGGATTATAAGGAAGCTCAACGAAATACAAGAGAAAATGGAAAACCAACTTAAAGAAATCAGAAAAACAATACAGGAAATGAGTGAAAAATTCACTAAAGAGATAGACATATTAAGGAAAAACCAGATAGAACTTCTGGAAATGAAAATGCGTGTAAAGTTTTAAGAAGAGACTAGACCAAGCAGAAGAAAGAATCAGTACTTGAAGACAACTCCTTTGAATTAAATCAGTCCGTCAAAAATAATGAACAGAAAATTAAGAGGAATAAACAAAGACTATGAAAAATATGGGATAATGTAAAATGCCTGAATATAAGATTTATAGGTATCCCAGAAGGTTAAGAAGAAAATGCACAAGAGCTGGAAAACCTGGGAATAATTGAGGACAATTTCCCTGCTCTTTTTAGAGATTTACGGTATCCAGGTGCAAGAAGCTCAACAAACACCTGGGAGATTCATCACAAAGAGACAATCACCAAGACATATAGTCATCAGACTGGCCAAAGTTAACACAAAAGAGGAACTTCCGTGAGCCATAGAGCCATAAAGCAAAAATGTCAAGTAACTTACAAAGGAAAACCATCAGGCTAACTACGGACTTGTCAACTGAGACCTTACAAGCCAGAAGGGATAGGGGGCCCGTCTTCAGTCTTCTTAAACAGAACAACTGCCGGCCTAGAATTCTGTATCCTACAAAACTAAGTTCAATAAACAAAGGGGAAATAAAGCAAAACATTAAAAAAGAAATTAAAAAACCTATTGCATTACTTGAAACATTTTAACAATTTATAACATAAAAAAAAGTCTGTAAATCTTCTCAATCAACAGTTATGAGATTGTTGGGGTATTGTACTGGTTACTGTGTCTTCATTGACTGTAAAACTGATTGTAACACCTAGATCAAATACCTTACTTTTAATTTTATGTATCTAGAATCAAATAGAGGAAAACAAAATATTTTATTTCAAAATTATAATTTTGGAGCCAGACTAGACTAGAAATTAAATTCCAAACTATAATTTGTTCATAAATTTTCAATTATAATACTTAAATTATTCTTTTATAAAATTGATTTCAGCAAAGGGAAATACATAAAATAACACTACATGCTCTGTTCTATTCAGTAGCTTAATTATCATTCTTCTTAATATTAAGGATTCAGGAAAGAATGAGCTTATAGAAGTTGGTAAACTCAGCTCCATGTCAAGAAAATATGAACATGAAAACCATTGTACTTAAGGTACTTCCAGCAA
>NW_012150341.1:901680-908665 GCF_000956105.1 Propithecus coquereli | reverse complement strand
GGTGTTATGAAGTCAATGAAAAGGGTGCTAATATCAACATCGGGCGTTTAGACAGAGTATCCCTACCCATTGACATTTAAGCTGATTATGTAAAGAGTGAGGAACTAGCCTTGTGAATACCACTGCAGAGAAGGCTCCAGGGAGAGAAAATGCCAATGCTGTGTGAAAATGCCTTGAGAACTGAGACTGGAGTTTTGGGAGCAGGGGTAGAGTGTTGTAACGAGGAGGGAGAGATAGTTACAGATTAGATTATATGTGATCTTTTATCTTGGGCTTTGTATCAAGGAGGTGTGACATGTCACTATCCTTTCAGGGTAGAGGCTCATTTCTAGTGAATAATAAATTATTGTCTTCCTTCTCATAAGATGTGATAATTTTAAGTAATAATTTAAAAATTATTCTGATAAGTAATTATTAATTATGAAGATAGAGACTGTGAAAGCAACATTCCTTTTGTTAATCCCCCAAAGATATTCCACCACCAGACAAGCACATTGGCTTTTGAGCAATATGGATCCAGCCCCATTGCAGAAATGATGAGTCGGCAATTCATTAAAAAGTATATATTTAGCACTTTTAAGTGACAGACACTATTCTGGATGCCAAAAATTGGGCAAATTGTTCATAAGACTATTCACCTCATAATTCATTAATCTCTACACTAGATTTTGTTTTTCCTTTTAGTTTTCTTTATTTGTGTTTCATTTTACAGTAAAAGGATTAAAAGAATCTTCATGTAAAAATAAGACCAACCTCTCCATATATATTCTCTCACATGAATTAGTGAAATATATTCTCTCAGATATTGTATACATATATTCTCTTACATAAAATACGCGCACACAAACACATTCTTGGGAAAGAAGAGAAATATTAATACAAAGCAGGGAAGGAGCATAGGGAGGAGGGTTAAGGTGAGGGAGGGGACATGAACACAAACTTTAAGGAAGTCTTCAGTGATGGCAAGATATATGAGCGAAAGTGTGAAAATTGTAAAATTATGAATCCTGGGAACAGCTGAGGATCTAAGGGAAGGGTGTGCCAAGTAAAGATCAAGTGCAAAGACCCAGAGATTAGACCACTCCTGGTATATGTGAGAAAAAGGAAGTTATGGAATGAGAAAGTGAGAGAGTATGAGATGAGGTCAAACATGTAACAGGGTTTGCACGTAAGTGGTGCGACAGAAAGCTGTCAAGGTGACTATGAAGTTCTCAGCCAAAACAACCAAAACACTGAAGAGGAGGATGTTGTTCAGTGAAGAGGAAAAAGTCAGGATTTGCTTCATCCATAAAAGATTTTAAGTACCTGCTAGATTGTGATGCTATAAAAGCAGCCTGGAGCCCTGAACATAGGTCCAGAGCATGTTTATGAATTTGGGGTCTTATCAACCTATACATGATATTTATAGCTACAAAACTGGATGAGATTGCCTATTAAATAAATGAGGACAGCAAAGGGTTCTAACATCTGTGAGCTTGGGCATTCCAACATTTATGGGTCAGAGTGGTGGAGCTGACCCAGCAGAGGAGACTAAGAAGGATCCAGCTTAATAGAGCAAAAGCAAAATAAGATGTTGGGAGAGAATTGAAAAAATGATCACCTGTGTTAAATAGGTAAAGAGAAAAAATAAGGACCTACTCTGTTGAATTTAGCATCCTATGAGCCTTAGGCAACATGAGGAAAATAATAATTTTTCAGTCTTTCCTGATAAGGTTAAAGAAAATGAATTCATGGTGTAAAGGGCAGTCCTCATGCACTCACTTACCAAATACAACATAATGGAAATATTTGTCTACCTATGACAGACTTTTCTATATGTATCACAATACAGGTACTACATTTACTTTATTTTGTATTGCCCCAAATTGCTTTATCCAGTTTACATAGTGTAGCAGAAGTGTTGATGACCTGCCTATTTTTACCAGGTATGACTACTGTGGTGTGAACTAAAAAACTTCCAGTTATCCACACCTCCATCCCTGGGCTTAAGAGTTTTTTCTGAAATGGGAATATTTTTCTGCTCACACTTAGGACAGGCCAGAAGTACTCTGGAAAGCAGAAGTGAAATAATTCTGAGGAGTGGGTTTACCTTCATTTCCCAGTCTCCTTGTTATATTAATCTCTGATCATCCATTCTTATAGTTCGCTAATTATCCAATATGTTATTGCCCATATTCCCTTCACTCTATGACTTCCCCAATTTCCTACAAGAGTCTTTTCCAACTGTAAAATAAATTACTGCATGGAATTTTTGCATTTTACACATCTCTAATAAATTACCTACACTCGTACTCACAGGACTTCTTTCTTAGGTACCCAAACAACAACAACATCATCATTATCAACAATAACAACAACAACAGTGCCTATAGGAATGAGGATCTCATTTCCTTACTGTCTGTGAGCAGTGGGTTGTTCTGAGCATCTAGAGGTAGTACTCATGCCCTAGCATGTGGCTCCTTTCATCTTCCAACCCAGCAATGGAAAATTGAGTCCTTCTCACACTCTGAATATCTCTTACCCCACAAAGCTCTTGCATCTCTGGGAAATGTCTAACTTTGGTTTTACTCTCAAGATTATACTGAAGAGAGCTAGTTTATAATACAATCTTCATAAATTTCGTGTGTTCAATTTAATTAAGATGTTTTAGTGGTATCAATTTCATTGTACTACTACAGAGCAACTAAAATAATTTTGATTTTTATTACTTTCATTAATTGTAAAATATACATAATACAATTTACCATTTAAACAGTTTTTAAGAGTATAATTCAGTGGCATTAAATACATTCACATTGTTGGGCAACATCACCACCAAGCACTATCCATCTCCAGAACTTTCCATCTCCCCAAACTGAAAAACTATACCTATTAATAATAATTCCACATTCTCCTCTGTCCCCAACCTGGGCAACCAACATTTTACTTCCTGCCTGTATAAATTTGACTACTCTAGACATCGCATATAATTTGTATAATGCAATATTTGTCTTTTTGTTACTGGCTATTTCTCTCAGCATAATGTCTAAGCAAGTTTCCTCTATATTATAGCATGTGTCAGAATTTTGTTCCTTTTGAAGCCTGAATAATATTCCATTATTCCTACATATCACATTTTGTTTATGAATTCTCCTGTTAATGGATACTCGGGTTGCTTTCACCTTTTGGTTTTGTGAATAATGCTGTTATGAACATGGGTGTACACGTATCTGTTTGAGTCCATACTTTCAATTCTTTTGAGTATGCAGCCAGAAATGGAATTGCTGGACCATGTGAGAATTCTATTTAATTTTTGAGTAACCGCCATACTATTTTCCATAGTAGCTGCTACATTTTTATATTCCCACCAGTAATTAACAAGATTTCTGATTTCTCCACACTTTTGCTAATACTTTCTATTTTTTATACCTTATTATTAGTATTCTTTTCTTTTAGTAGTTTCATAGTTTTAGCTCTTATGCTTAGGTCTTTCATTCATTTTGAGTTAATTTATGTGCATGTTTTAAAGTCCAATTTCATTTATCTTCCATGTGGATATTCAGTTTTCCCAACAACATTTGGAAAGCCTATCTTGGAACCCTTATAGAAAGTTTTGATCATATATGAAGGTTTTTTTTTTTTCTTCTCTGAGCTCTCTTTTCTATTTCGTTGGTCTATGTATCAGTTTTTCACACCAGTATCACATTGTTTTGATTACTGTGGCTTTGTAGTAAGCTTTGAAATCAGCAACTGTTAGACTTCCAAACTTTTTCTTCTTTTCCAAGATGTTTTAGTTATTTGAGATTCAGTATGATTTTAGGGTAGATATTTCTATTTCTGCAAAACACACCATCGGGATTTTGATAGAAATTATAATGATTCTGTAGATCTCATTGGGTAGTATTGACATTTTAACAATATTGCTTCTTAATCTATGAATGTAAAATGTCATTTCATTTGTATGAGTCTTTTTCAATTTTTATCAGCAATTTTCTCATAGTTTTTAGTGTGCAAGTATTTTTCCTCCTTGGTTAAGTCTATTGGTAAGTATTTAATTCTTTTTGATGCTATTGTTAGTTGAAATTTTGTTCTTAATTTCCTTTTTAGATTGTTTATTGTACGTGTATAGAAACAAATGATTAATGTTTGCTGATTTTGCAGCCTGCAACTTTGTTGAATTTACTAGTTCTAATATGTTTTTTCTAAAAAATAATTTTTAATTTAAAGTATTTCTACCATGATGGTATGAACTTACTTTTAGTTAATTTTCCTTTCCTTTTCTTCCTAACTGAATATTCAAGTTCATGCAACTTATGTAATCACTGTAATTTGGGGAAGAACACTAGATTCTGGTTCTTGATATTTCCAGCAAAGTAAGTACTCACTGGTGCCTTATTGAAGTCTTCTCCACTCAAATCTGAAAAAAAAAAATTTTGTTTGTCTTGTTTTTGTTATGTTAGTTAATGGTGTATGTTTGGTTTTGCCACTCATCAGGCTTAGTTCAGGGAGATGGATGCATCTATCTTTTCCTCGAGAACCCATCAACATCTTTACACTCATTGCATCCCTTCCAAAGAAGTCTTTTCTTTATCTATCCAAGGGCTCAAATAATTAGAATTGTCTTACTTTCCTACTTAATTGTCCCATTCTCACCTGAGGCATTAAAAACAATCATGCTTGGAAAATGCAGAGCAGGAAAGAGGGATGGAGCAAGGAGGGAAAAGAAAAATGAGGAGTACCTAATATTTCAGAAATATCTCCCTTACACTTGTGTACTATATGCTCAGATAGTTAAACAAAAGCTTGCTTATGACAAAGTGTCAGACAAAGGAATATTTAAATTAAATTTGTTTTCCTCTTATTTTGCCTTTCTTTCCACATGAAAATCAGCACCAGGGATGTTGGGCACCTAGGGTTTGTGGTAGGGGAGCAGTGATAGATTCTCTCTCTTTATTGGGCTTGATCCTGTCTAATGTTCATGCTCAGGAAAATCAGAGACCTTACTCAGGTCATAGATCATCTCTATAGGTTGGTAGTGTCCAATAAAAATATAATGCCAGCCATGTATGTAATTAGAAGTTCTCCAGTAGCCATGCTGAAACATGTAAAAATAAATAGGTAAAATATATTTTAATACAATGTTTTATTTCATCCAGTACATCCAAATATCTTCTCAAAAGCAGACTCATACTTGTTTCTTTTTTCTCAGCTCACCTTTGATTTTCCTTATGCAAAATTCCAGTAGCCTCCTTCAATGCATCCTTCAATGCAATCCTTTGACTATAAGTCCTCTTTTGGAAATCAATTCTTACCTGCCAGTTACCAAATTAGAATGAAAATATTCAGTTCTCATATTATTTAACTTCCCCATCTATAGGACTCTTTGACTTTGTAAAACCACACTTTCTTGATTTTCTTTGTTACATATGGCTCATTGATTGTTGTTCCTTGAGTATACTTCAGCTTTGTCTTTGTCCATTTCATTTTAGGCTTCTGTAGGCCTTAACCAAGGAATCATATGTGAAAACCTTTTTTTTTTTTTTTTTTTTTTTTGAGACAGAGTCTGGCTCTGTTTCCCTGGCTAGAGTGCCGTGGCGTCAGCCTAGCTCACAGCAATCTCAACCTCCTGGGCTCAAGCGATCCTCCTGCCTCAGCCTCCCAAGTAGCTGGGACTACAGGCATGCGCCACCACACCCGGCTAGTTTTTTTTTTTATATATATATTTTTAGTTGTCCAGATAATTTCTTTCTATTTTTAGCAGAGATGGGATCTCGCTCTTGCTCAGGCTGGTCTCAAACTCCTGACCTTGAGCGATCCACCCGCCTCGGCCTCCCAGAGTACTAGGATTACAGGCGTGAGCCACCGCGCTCAGCCGTGAAAACCTTTTAAAAATATAAATCCTTTGATATGGCCTCTGGAGACTTTGATTCAATAATGTTGATGTTCAAATTAGTTATCTGTATATTTAAAAATATTCAAGATTGATGTCAATGCCTAGGTAGGATTGAGAAAGTTTGATCAAGTAAAATCGATTGCTCATATACTTCCACCGTGAACACGCTCTTTGATGCCCTAAGACCTCTGTTCATTATGTTTCTTTTGCTTGTAAATCCTCAAATCTGACGCCCATGTATATTTAGCTGAACTTTCGTTTAGTACGAGGATGTTTACGTAGTCCTAGCACGCCTTAGCTCGATTACCTTATCCCAGCCCTTTGCTTTGAAAATGCTCTCAGTTTTTTTATTTAACCAGAAAGTAAAGGGCAAAAGTCTTATGCTAGGACTTGTATGGTTTCTAAGTATCCAGATTAGGAGCCTGTATTTATTATTTTTATTAAAAAAGTTAGTGGGAGTAAATATTTTTTTAACAAAAGACTTTAATACATTTATATTGACATGCACTTGGTGTATCTTGATTTTTTATGCCATTGTATAAATATGCCATTTGTATCTAATACACATCTAATTTGTACCAGCTTGGAATTACATAAACATATTCCCATTAGTATTTTCAGAAAAAAAATGGTTTCCTCTTGAAATCACTCAGTTTAATTTTTTAATCAAAGCATTGAATATGTACCGCAACTCTAAAATAAATCTCTAGTACATGTAGCTATTATCACATTATAACTCAAGATGTGTGTCTTGAGAATATTTTTCATGATTCATTTATAATTAATGCTTCAAACATTTCCCATATAATGATGATTTAGCTTTCTAAGACATTGAAACCAGTCAATATAATTTTACCTCATAATACTCAACTAGTTCTATGAAAATGCAAATTAAAGAGTAGAGTATTAAGTAAATTTAATTTGCATGCATATGGTATATATACATAAAATGATCCAGAATATTGGATAACATTACCCAATCATTACACTCATAGATTATAATAAGGAACAAGAGGAATTTGCCACATAAAAGACATTACCAAAATGGAAATTTTTACAGGCATGCAGTTTATACCCAAGCCCTAACTTGGACCTGAATGCCAAAATTTATAT
>NW_012150341.1:890163-900810 GCF_000956105.1 Propithecus coquereli | reverse complement strand
AGAGACAGAGAGAGACAGAGACAGAGTGAGAACACCTGAGCACAAACATTGGGATTTAAGTTTCAGTCATGTTAAGTTACTGTTTACATAGTATTAATGACACAATATTTTGATGAAATTCTGTGATATTGTTATACTAGTTGAATATAAACTAACTTGGCATTATTCCCCAAAGCACTATATTTAAAGTATCTTTCTGTGAATAGGTATATCGAGGAAGTAGTGATCGAGATGACTCAAGTTGAATGAGAGGCCCTCAATAGAAGTCAAAATAACTTGAAGTGTTACCACATGGATACTATTTAAATTCCACAAACCATGAGAGCGAAGACTGATAGAAGAAAGAGCAAGTCAAGGACTGAGACCTGCCACATTATGAAGTGTGAGGAGTAAGCAACAAAGGAGATCAAGAATGAGCAAGCATTAAGGGGAAAGGGAGGAGGGTATGGTATCCTGAAAGTCTAGTGAAGAAGGAGTATAGGAGGAGGAAGGGGTCGATTATGCTATAGGCTGCTGAGAAATCAGAACTGAGAATTGATTATTGGATTTTTCAATGAGAGTATTTGAAGTGATCCTTAAAAGAACAGCTATGAAAGAGTGAAAAGAGAAAAAGCCTAATTTGTGTGGGTGAAAGAGAAAGTAGAGGGGAAGAATTGGATTCAGATAATACAGAAGACCTTGTCAAGGTTTATAAAAGAAAACAGAAAAAGTTGGGCGCAGCTGGAGGGGGATGTGGCAGTCAGGAGAGGTGTATGTTTTTGTTGTTATTGTTTTGTATTTTGTTGGTTTGTTTTGCAGTTGACAGAAATGATTCAGTAAAAAAATAAAAATTGTCAACTTAGGGAAAAGAAAGAAGATGGCTTGAGCAATGTTTTTCAATCAATGATATTAATAACATATAGGATCTATTGTACAACTCAAAGTGTTGGCCTTAAAGATATGCATGAACAGTTGGCCTACAGTGACAAGAGATAGCATATAATATGTGTCTAGAGGTTAGCAAATGTCTAGATATGGTGGAGGGGTTTTATTAATATTCTTTTTAAAGATTATTTCAATTTTCTAATAGGATTAAGAAAAGTCATCATCTGAGAATCAGAATGAGCTAGAAAGTTTTGTCTAAATACAGAATAAAATACTTAATATAATAGTCTAGAACAGGAGTCAGTGTATTGTAGACCATGGGCCAAATCCAAACTGTTGCCTATTTCTAATGAATTTTTATTGACACACAGCCAGGTCCATTATTTACATATTGTCTACGGATGAGTATAGTAGTCATGATAGAGAACATATGGTCTCTGAAGATTAAAATAGTCACGTTCTGGTCTTTCATAGAAAACGTTTGCTGACCTCTGGTCTAGAATGTTGAATATGGAATGGATCAAGGTCATCAACATCCAAACCTTTCTTGAATTCAAAGTAAGAATAATCCACATTTGCAAATTTTTCCCTAAAGTCGTTTATCTATACAAACACATGTACAGAGAAGATGGGAAACCTGAATATAACCAGGATTGCGATTATGTCAAACAAGCACAATGAGAAAAGAGAAAAACGAGGAAGAACCAAATAATTAACCATGTTAATACTTTATAGAGGTTACGTAAGAACATTCATTTGATGATAATTCATCAAGCTGTACATATATGGTATGTGTGTTCCACCATGGATGTTATAGTTCAATGAAAAGTTAAAAATTATTAAAAATGGAGTTTAAACTGGTAAAGAGAGCAAGGAGGAAAGCAAGGAGATAAGGGACTGTGTAATCAATAGGCCTAGGACAGTGGGGTTGAAATTGCTTGTGTAATAAAAGAAATGTGTTGGAAAGATAGGAGGCTGTAGATAATGTGTGTATTTGTTTGCTAATGCTGCCAAAATGAAATACCACAGACTGAATGACTAAAACATCAGAAATTTATTTCCTCACAGTTCTGCAGGGTAGAAGTCAAGATCAAGTTGTCAGCAGTGATGGTTTCATAAAGACCTCTCTCCCTGACTTGTAGTTAGTTGATCTCTCTTTTGTACACACACGTGTCTATGTCATAATCTCCTCTTCTCAAAAGTCATATTGGATTAGAGACTACCCATATGATTTCATTTCATCTTAATTACTTTTAATAGAAGCCATATCTTCAAATACAGTCACATACATACGAACTTGGCAGTGGGGGGAACAATTCGGTTTATAACAGTGTGGTATGCTTGAAATTAATATTGGAGGGAAATTACTAAATAATAGCAAGGTACAGGGTGTAACTATGGAAGAATAGCTGAGGTAGTGTGTAAGGCAATATGAATGAAAGAGAAGGGTTCAAAGAATCATTATCTTTGTGCATAAGGAAATCACTGATAATGCAGGGACAGTTAGAAGAAGTAAAAGTAAAAAGGAAGCTAACATATAAATGGGGATGATCTGTGTGTGTAGATGAAAGTGTCAAGTGTAGTATTTATAATACGAACCAATGAGGTGTAGTGATATAGACCAATAACATAATATTTGATGTTGTTTGTTAAAGAAAGGAAGAAAGAAGAATAATCTAAAAGCAACAAGGAAAGAAAAGAGAACACTTACCCCAACTACAGGACTATTAATACGTATGCACATGCATATACATACACACACACACACACACACACACATACAATGAATTTGTATGTGTCGGCCAGAATGGATACTTTCCAAAATATGTTGCACATGTCCCTGTCATAATTAAATCATATATAGTTATAGAGCTTCAAGAGAAGTATTACTTATTGGGTTGTTTTACAACTCCAGAGTATATTGAGGTGCTTTGGTATGCATTGATACTTTTCTATGAAAGTTTATTATGGCTTTTTGTACCTTCTCACTCTTTTTCCTTATGTCCCTGTTAATTCTCATGCATGCCACTCTGCTCCTAGCATGCTGTCAATTGTAGATTATCTTATCATTTTTAAAATTTAAGGGGAAAACTTGGCAATTAATAATAAAGCCCAGATTATCACATCATGGAATTGGGGCAAATTCCAGGGCAACTCAGAACCAGCCTGGACCTTCTCACAGGTCAGGTGAAGTTCAAGAAGATTGTGGCAGTATTTCTCATGTTGTCAAATATTTTAACTTTGTTTTTCTTCTTTTCATTACAAAGTTTTCATATGTTGGTTGGTTGAGTTTGCTATTTGCTATCCCTGGGTACTATTGAACCAAAATCAATAAAATCATCTATTAAGTGTTCTAAAAATAGGATGAATGAAGTAAAATATCTCATTTAAAATCAAAGCCAACTATTCTTTATAGAATTGGTTGGTGTAAAGTGTAGAAAAAAAGGAAAAAAATCAAAGCAGAAAATTTCAGATCATTAAAAATAAAATTTATATTTCAGTTAAAATTCTTCTTAGGAAATCGTATGGCTATTTTATAACATCTCTTTACAGAGGATCTTAAGGCTATAAATTGTTGCCTTAATACATTAAAATATATTTATTTGAGAAGACCAAGAATATTTTTCTCTTCTTTCTTATATCCTCTGTTATAGAAAATCTGTATGATAAGAATATATATATTTTATAATTAAAATCAATAATACATTTTGTATTAAGGAGATAATCCTTAACTTTTTAGAATTTGCTTAAAACCATAATTATTTGACATGTAATAAAGAGATATCGGGTCGATACTGCTAAAGATAAGTTCTCAACAAAAATTTTAACTTCATTGACAAATGACATTGTACCTTTTAACTGAGTAACTAGCACTCTAAAATTATTTTGCATCTTGTTTATGCTCTTCCCATGAGCCACATGAACCTGTTTGCTCAATTTTCTTCTGTTTTCACATCTCAACAGAGAAGCAGGCAGCCTTGTGAAAGTATAAGATGTTTTCAGAGTAATCATGTTCCAGAGAAGTGGAGAATGGATAATCTCAGTGGAGCTGAAACATATTCTAAAATTGGATCGGAAACTTTTTTAGCACGTTTTAGTCCCCTGAAGTAGAAGCTTAAAGGATTGAGAATAAATCCACTTGTCTTCTATCCTATTAAAATGGCAGCATTCCTGTTGTGTTAAAATAGATAGCTTGTTTTGCTAAGTTGGAAAACTAATTCTGTTTGTCTTGTTTTAAAGAAAACACTTGGAGTCAGGATATAGAGCTCTACTTTTGCTGCTCACTTGGAATTAGTATATTTTAATTAAAAGAGAAAAAAATGAACAATAATCAATGAGCTTTGGTACAAACCCTATCAAATATACTATTTTTTTTCTGTTTCTTGTACAAGAGCTATCTGATTCACGTCTACTGTTATTTTCAATTTCTAACTTTATTTTTTTCCTTTTCTTCAATTTGTTTCTAGTTTTCGTTGAATTTTAGTATAAATCATAATGCATATAGTTTCTTGTAGTTTTGCCAAAATATGTTAAAAATTGAAATTGTATTTGTCTGCATGAATAACTATATCAAATCCTTTTTATACTCTTAAATCATCAGAAAAATCATTAAACCATATATACATATCTAGTTATAAAAATCTGCTCTCTATTTTCATTTCCTTAAGGGTTTTGGCATGTGAATATTCTTAAATAATATCTCAATGAACCTATAGGGAATATCTACCAAAAATTTATTTATCAGTGGGTCTGCTATTGGGAGAGATTTTCCTCTGCCAATCAAAATAGATGTGTAGAATGAAGGTTGGGTTAACAGAAGCACAGCATGCTTTAATCCTTTGCCTTGACTCTCTCTCACCATGATTTTGTGGTGTGAGAGACCAAAACAGATGTCTCTTTATCAACTAATATGGACATTAACTTAAGGAAACTAAAGTTACCTACTGGTAGAGGGTTCAGAGCCCAGCTATCATGGCAAATTCTAAATTCCTATGGTTACAAGGAAAATCACACTCTTGCTAAACTCCCTATGAATAGGAGAAATTAGGGAAATTATTAGATCCCTCCTATCTCTGATTTACAACCCAGACCACTACAACTCTGTTGGACAGAGAACCAGTCTCATAAGCATTTTTTTCTGATAAGCAATTGCAGACCTTAAGCCAATTTGGGCCAGCTTATAGAGACTGCTCAAAAATTATCTTTGTGTCCTATAGCACACCTTTTGACATAAAGAGCCAAAATCCACCTCATTTTGGTGCTTAAACCCCACCCCAAAGTGAATATGAGATGTATGTTACATATATGTTTACCCATTGTGTGTATGCTGGACCCCTCTCATACATTTCTATAGCTTTACCCTAAAATCTGCTGAACATGCATGACTCTATTGTGTGATACGGATATGGACCCCTGTGAGATATAAAACCCAGCCTGCCCTTTCCTTCTGGAGAAAGATTAACTTCAGTTCACACAGGAGAGTGTATCTTTCTGGTTTGCAAACTGATATTGCCAATAAAGCTCTTCTTTCTGTTATGTAGTCATCCTGGTGGTCTTTTGGATGACAATTTCTACTCAGTTGACATGATAATAAGTTAAATAATTTATGCTACTGTACCTGTTTGCCAGCCTTTTTCAACTGTATATGTGATTTGTGTTTTCAATTGATATATGCAATCAAAGACAGAGTCTATATGTTACTTTTAGTACCCTTAGAATAGCCATCAAAGTGTTCAATAAATAGAGCCTACTCTACATTTACATTTTTAAACTTGCCCATTAAAATCTCTTATTAATTATTGATATTTGTTGGTAAAAGTCATATTAATACCTCTTAGGAAATTATAAAATCTGAAGTTACCTGATAAATAAAACTATGACTATGGTTTTCAAGAACATGCTGTAGAAAAGTCATGTTTCTGTAGTACTCTTAACTAGTACCAATACTGCTAGTGAATATATCCTATACCAACTATGAGTCATTTTGAAAAAACTGTGGCACTCTCGAGAAAAAGAATCATCCTTTTCTGAGACAACCATGACTATGGAAGTATATATCAATTAGGTAAACACTAGTGATGTTGCTAAATGCAGGTTCCACTGTCTGCTGCCTGAGAACCAAACATGAGAGGCAATTGTTGGTGAAGGAAAAGTGATTTATTCCAGTGCCGACAGCCAAGGACATAGCAGACTATTGTCTCAAAGGCTATCTCATCTCCTCTGCTTACTGAGCAACTTATTAAGTGACAGGATCAAGGAGATTGGTGGCAGAAAGCAAGCTTGGGCAAGTCATCATGACTTGTTCCATGGTTATCAGCAAACGTTAGGTCCTCTGGTGGATCTCGTCATCAGCAATCTGTGGTTGGCCTATTCCAGATTCTTGATTTGTTTTTGCTCAAGATCCTTTTATAATCTTGTACTTTGTAGCTGCATGATCCAGCAGCAGGATAATTCTAAACTTTTAAGATAGAACAAGCCAAAAGTATACCGGAAGCAAAATGGCTTCCCTGTAGCTAGGCTAGGGTCTGAATGGCCCTTAGGGTGAACTTATGGTCATATACTATTCAACCACACGATTTTACATCATTTAGGTTTCTCTAATTCTAACATTTCCCCTGGCCCCAAATGTTTTTTTTTTTTCCTAAATCATTTTAAATGAATATTTTTATGTTTTAAGTATATTATTAAATAATTTTTTTTTGATTCTCTAGGGGCAAAGGGAAAACCTTCACCCTCTGAAGGTTCACTGAAAAATTAGCTGACAAAAAGTAGTTTAATAGCAGAAAAGACATAGTAATTTACTAATATGCACAGAAAAAATCACAGAGTTATTATCTAATTACCCAGTGTGGTACAGAAGGTTATGTACCATTTTTCATAACGAAGGGGGGAGATGAGGAATGTAGACAGTTCTTCTGAGGAGAATGAATGGACCTGGAAGGCAGGAGACAGACAAGATAGGACGTGGTGAGAGGAACTGTGGGGGAACAAAAGGTTGTCTTATTACGCAGATAAAGTCCCCAGGTAATCTCTTGGAGCTTCCCTCAGAAGAACAGATGAAAAGTCTGTCTGGACCTGGTAACAACTCCCAGTTTCCTTTCTTCTCTGGTGGTTGATTTTTTCTGGTTATTAGGTGAGATTCCTAGGGAGGGGGTATTAACACAATTGCATTTGAGCTATCTCAGTCAGATAAGGACATTCCAGAGAGACAGGGTACTTCTGGAAAAAGGATCAGAGAGGCAAGTAGAAGGGGCAAGTTCAGAGAGAACCATGGTTCTTAGACTTATTTCTGAGGCCTTACAATTTTCAAAGCATTCGGCATGTTCAAATGCCAGATTTTGGGGAGTCATTTACTGTGCCCCGATAATTCCTATCTGTAGAATCTGGTACTTATGGGGATTTATCTATAACTGCTTGTTCTTCAGTGTTTATGGAACCTAAATAATACATATAAGCTAAAAATCAATCTATATATTTATGCCATGTAACATATATGTATAATATACATTATATATTATATCATCTATAAAATTATTTCCATTGATAAGTTATAGCACAAATATTGAAAAGTCTTCCCTAAAATAATGACCTCTCCTGGAACATGTACAAAATATTTTATCAGCAATTCTCTTTATGCTTAGCTCTTTTTGTGAACTCTGCAACCTGAGTCAATTACACAAATAGTAGTAACTTCTTGGACCTAGAAGACATTCCAGGTAACATAGTCATGCCAGACATTAACTATATGTCATGTTCACTTATCCCATGCCATCTAAATACCTCATTCAAGAGTCAAAAAAAAATGTAACAGTTATTCTATATAATTGAACTCAAGGGAAACTCAAGTTATAGCCACCTGAGATGTAAGACAATATCCACCCCCTGCCCCCCCGACACAACCTTCAAGCCCCACCAATTGAAAAAGTATCTGCAGGTGTAAACAAACATAAATTGTGCTTGGTTAAAGTGAGTTTAAAGGTAAAGCAGAAGTTTTGTTTCATTGTGTGGCATGGCTCAAAAATACTGATTTTTAAGGACGGTAGGGTAGGTCCAATTTGTAATGGAGTATGGGGAAACTGACTAGGATATACTGATGGTGCAAGAGGGAAACAGAGAGTGAACATCCAAAAGAAATATTTTGCAGATACTTAGGTGGCAAAGGCCTGGTATGGCCTAGATGTTCCATAAATTATCCGGTAATCAAAAAAGTGAGGTATAATGTATAGGCTAGTTTTAGGGAAACAGTGTGTTCAGAATTGTGAAGAGTTCAAAGAATGCAACTCACACTGCTTGAGGAAATGCCTTTTAAATGCTAGTATGAGATCAGGACCCCAGGAAGGTAACTGGAGTTCAGTGCAAAGCAGTCAAACTGAAGAACAGGAACAATAATTGAAAACAAGCAAAATAAAACAGAGAAACAAATCCAGGCATCATCAGTTATTTCTCAAGTTTCTGGGAGTATTGTTTAAAGGAATATATTTAGCTACTTTACCTTTATATTAATAATAAGGGTTGTAAGGTAGATGGATTGAAAGTAAAATTCTGGATCTTCCATTTGCTCCCAGCTTGGTAAACCCAACGGAATAACATGTGTCTGAAAAAACACAGAAATAATGCAAATCATCAAAGACTTGAGGGATGCAGCTGTGGTGAACTGATCACGTTCCCATTTAATTTATCATTTTTTTTTTTAATTCAGAAGACAAACAGATCCTGGAAAATAACAAAGCATTTTTCATTAATAATTTCAGTTAAGCATCAATGTGCAAGTCATAGTTTTCTGGGATAAATCAATAAAATCATCATGGTTGTCTTCTTCATCAATGCTCCTTAAAGATCCTGGACTTCACCTGGATGTAGAGGCAGGATAGGACTTTGTGTTGTCCCCCATTGGGTGGAAGTGAGTATGTTTAAATGTGAAAAATAACAAATGGTAAGTTTGGAAAGCATAAGAGTGACTGTGTAAACCACTTGCTACTTAAACCCACTTTGTACTACAATTCAGTAATTTTAAAAATGCCTGATTTTATACAAGAGATACTAACCAATGATGTTACAAGTCAGACTGTACTTCTCATTGCAGGGGAGTTAGTGATTGGGAATGACCCAATTGGGGTTGTTGGGGCCAAGAGGAAAGTTGTCTTTACCCTCTGAAGGTTTACTGAAAAATCAACTCACAAAAGGCATATTAATTGGAGAAAAGGCATACAAATTTATTTTACATGATCATAATTTTACGTGACATGGGAGTCTTCAGAATAAAGACCCAATTTCCCCTATAGAGGAAATTATCCATTTTTATGCTTAGGTTCGACAAAGTATGGACAGCCTTGTAGGAAAGAGTAAGATCTAATGCTGATAGACCCAGGAAGGCCTGTCTGTCTAGATTCTTCTCTGCCTCTCTGAGCATGCATTTCTTCCTCCTAGTAGGACCCTCTTTGGAATGGGGGTGTCATGACCTACAATCAAATAAGGTAGGTTAGATAATTCCTTTATAGCCAGTTTTTACACCGAAAGGGGTAGGTTTAGAGTGATAGTTTTAGGTTTTATGGCCAGCTTTGGGGAAAAGGGGACTTGGTTTCTATAACCTGACTTCAGGAAGAGGGATTCTGGTTTCTATGGCTAGCTTAGGGGCAGGATGGGACTGAGAAACAGGATGGTAGGAGAAGGTCAGAGAAAAAGGTTGCTTCTGAGGCCTTCATTTTGGGGTATTGTTTTCTGAGTCCCAATAGGATTCTGTGATACTAGCAGCATTTTGCTTTTTGATAGTCACATGGTCATCCTCAATTTGTTTAAACTCACTAAGCTATACACTTATGATTTGTGTGTATTTCTGTACATACATTTCAACAATAATTATTTTAAATGTTGGAAAGGAGTATGAATTCATGATAAATTTTCACTTAAAAAATTCATTTTTAGCTCTGTGTATTGAGAAGGCTTAGGAAAAAAAAATTATCCAAGAAGAAATAATCACCCCTAGCTCCTAGGTTGTGGCTTCCAGATACAATTTTGCACTAAATAGAATCAGGGTTCCTTGGAGAGATGGCTGCTTTTAGATTTGTGTCATGATATGTACCAGATAAACATGGAAAAATTTTTCATAACAGGTAGCAAGGAAGCCAAAAAAACTTCTATGGTCATGTCCAAAGATTAAGAAGTCAACTTGAAGAGGCTCCCACTGTCCAAAGATAGTACTATTGGAGCATCAAAAAGAATAATAACTAGTGGTTTCAAACACATCAAGTGGGTTTAACATTTTTAGTGCATAATAATTCTGAAAATGACAGCAACCAATAGGTTACTGTTGGAGGATTCAAGGGAAATAGCTAATTGTTTTTAAAATTAGTAAATGAAAGGAAAGAATCAAGAATTTATTGACCTTTTGTTTTAGAAACTGTACACTTACATACACAAATAGGAAATAGGGGACGTTTGTCAGTGTAGAAATACTTCAACTAATAAATGATAAAGAAAGGATAGAATTAAAATAATATAAAATTATCAATGCCTAATAAAATAATGGATCTAGGCATTTGATATCAACATCTGCTAATATCACAAAATAAAAGCAGGTAAAACATTATAATAGAAGCACACGACACCTTCTGTGAAGTACTTTTACCAAAAAAAATCAAACCTATCCATCATCGAGCCTTAGAGTCAAATATCAATTTAACAGAAGTAGAGCTAGAGAAGTAATATGTTAACCTACATGATGGTGATTCAACCAAAAAATACATATGAGACTCTGCCAAATTAAATTGCTTTTTACCATTATTA
>NW_012150341.1:862985-888063 GCF_000956105.1 Propithecus coquereli | reverse complement strand
GCCTGACATCCAATAAATGTTATTTTCTTGTATGTGCACTTATGTGTTGATCATAAATTGGTTTTTAAAGTGGAAAAATAATAGTACGTTTTTGGTGAGGGAGATAGTTGTGTGAAGAGCAAAAAAAGAAAACGAATTATAGTAGATATTACAGGGGTAATGTTTTTTGAGTAGGCTAAAGCAAAAAGATCTAATTTAAAAGTAGAAATTTTGAGATCTGAACAGACATCTCACCAAAGATATACAGATACCAAATAAGCATATACAAAGATGTTCAACATCATATGTCATTAAGGAATTGAAAATTGAAACGAGATGCCATGACACAACTATTAAGATGGCTAAAATGAAGAACTCTAACATCAAATGTTGGTGTCAATGTGAAGCAATAGGAACTTTAATTCTTTGTTAGTGGGAATGCCAAATGGTTCAGCCATGTTAGAAGACAGTCTTGTGGTTTCTACAAAGCTAAACATAGGGCTACCATAAGATACAACAATCTTGCTCCTAAATATTTACCCAAATGAAGTGAAAACTTATGGACACACACAAACCTACTTATGAATGTTTATATCAGTTTTATTCATAATTGCCAATAATTGGAAACCAAGATATCATATATGATACTATAATGCTATATACAGAACATTATACATTTATCTACACTTACAGAATTGTAAAACATGAAGACTGAATCTTAATGTAAACTATGGACTTCATTAATAATGCATCAATATTGTTTCATCAATTGCAACAAATGTACTACACTAATTCAAGATGTCAATACTAGGAGAAACTGTGGGAGGTAAAAAGGGAATATATGGGAATTCTGTAATTTCTGCACATTTTTTCTGTAAATTTAAATCTACTGTAAAAACTAAAGCCTATTAAAGAGAAAAACATAGAATTGCTTTCTTAAAGTGGAAGGATTATCTTCTGACATGAGCAAAGATCATTTATAATAGATTGGAAATCAGTGTATTTGGGTGTAGATTCTGGTAGGTGAGGAGACATGGGGTTGGGTGATGGTGGAAATTATTTTGATTGCTTTAAATTTTCAGTAAAATAAGAAGAAAAGTCTTAATCTCAGAGTGAGGATATTTAAGTGTCAGAAGTTTGAGATAAAAACAGAATATGCGAAATAATATCTTAACTGTGTAGAAAAGTCAAGGCATTAGGAAGTATAATATAATTGCAATGCAATTAAGGGCTCTGTTGACATCTGTGGTTTTGATTTTAAAGCAAGACCAGTCAATGTGATTTTATATGATTTTTTCCCCTCCAGACATATTCAGGTGTGTGTTCCATATGTAGAATAGACAGACATCGCATTTAACCAGAGTGGTGATTTTGCAAAGCAAATATGACAAGATGTGAGAAGGAAGGCCGGAACAAGTGCATTGAATATCCAATATATATTAGTTTTCTAGGACTACCGTAACAAAATACCACAGACTGAGTGGCTTAAGCAACAGAAATTTCCTTGCACTTCTAGAAGCTTGATGTCCAAGATCAAGGTGTCAGCAGGTTTAGTTTCTCCTAAGATCTCTCTCCTTGACTTGCAGATGGCCACCTTCTTGCTATGTCCTCACATGATCTTTCATGTGCATTTATGCATCCCTGGGGTCTCTTTGTATGTCTAAATGTCTTCTTATTATAAGGCCACCAGTCAGATTAGACTAGGGCCCAACCATGTGAATTCATTTGTCTTAATTACTTCTTTGAAGGTCCTATCTTCAAATACAATCACTTGCGGAAGTACTGGAGATTTGGGCTTCAGCTCATACTGAGTATACGCCTAAAGGAAAGTAAATCATTATACCAAAAAGGTACCTGCACGTGTCTGTTTATCACAGCACTATTCTCAATAGCAAAGATATGGAATTAAGCTAAGTGTCCATCAATGGATGATTGGATAAGAAAGTGTGGTAGATGTGCACAATGTAATACTATTCAGCCATATAAAAACGAAATGTCTTTTGAAGCAACGTGGATGGAACTGCACGCCATTATTTTAAGTGAAAGAACACAAAAACAGAGAGAAAAATATCACTTGTTTTCACTTATAAATGGGAACTATACATGTACATATGGACATAGAGTGTGGACTGGCAGACATTGAGCCTTAAAAGGGTAGGGAGGTGTAGGAGGGTGGATAATGAGAAAATACTTAATGGGTACAATGTACATTATTTGGGTAATGGATACACGAAAAGCCCAGACTTCACCACTATATGATATATCTGTGTGACAAAATTGCACTTGTACCCCTTACATTCTTACAGATAAATACTAAATAAATGTTCATATGGACATTAGTGTGCAGAAGATGAGAGATGACTTGGGGTTCTGGGCCTTCCTATGATGACTAACTTAAATAGGTTAAAGGGCCCAATTAGTCTAGTTGGATTCAAATCTGATTGTGGTGCTGAAGTGCTATAGGTACAAGGAATGATTTCTCACTCTGGAGGTAAAAGTTCTAGGGAAAGTTTGTCTTAGTCCTAGTATGGGCTTCATATTGTTTAATTGGTAATTTCAGTTTCAAATGCCTTTCTAGATGAGGTTAACTAAAATCTCTGATTTCATGCTTCAAAGCAGTCTGAAGATAAACTGATTATTTTCCTGCTAAAAGACATCAGGCCTATTAGATATGTTGTCAGGTATGACACAAGATTTAAATGTGGGGAGCTTTAAGGATGTACTGATAGGCCCTGCAGAGCAAATCTGAGGCACTATAAATGCCTTGATAAAAATCACATGAAAGGCATGTCAATATACTTTATATCACTATCCCAGAGAGAAGTATGCCTTTTGGTAGATTTGCCATGGATTTTTGAATGCAAAATGTGATTATGTTTTGTTATATTCCCAGGACTTTTTTACTAAGTAATCTCAAAGTCTGACTGTTCCAAGGCAGGCCCATGGGAAGACAAGGGTCGATAGCTGTTCAGACTGCACTACAGAGATCCATGTCTTTTGACCCTTTTAACAAAATATATCCACTTTTGCTGGAGATGTGCATTTCAGTTCAAGATGCTGTATGGATCCTGTGGCATATTTTGATACCACAAACACAGGAGGAACTCTTAGGTTTTAGGACACATGATCAAGTCCTCTTTCATTAAAGAAATATTTTATTTTTGAGAAAAAGTACTTAGTTTGCTTTGGGTTGCTATACAAATTGAATACCTAACCAAGAAACAGTAAATGATCATGAAATTTAAGGTATCTATCATATAATGGGTGTTATATTAGGTCATTAAATATGAAATGTTTGATTTCAAATCAAAAGTGTAGTTTATTATATCGCAAACAAGAAGCGGTACAATTAATTAAAGCATGTGCCTAAAGTATTGACACAATTTTGCCATCTTAATGGTATCTTGTTTATGCCCAACAGCTTGTTGAGAATTGAATATTTTTCCTTATAAGAAGCTGTCCAAAACCTGGAAGAAGTGGTAGTCAGCTGGTGCAAGGTCTGGTGAGTACAGTGGATGACAAAGAGTTTCCAAGTCCCGTTTCTATGATTCACTCATAATTTACCACTTATTTAGTCATATGTGAAAAATGCTCCATCCTCATGTGAAAGTTATATCCACATGTCTCTGTCTCTCTCTCTATATAAGACAGGGAATTATCAAATGCTAAGATCATCCCTTTGTATTAAATTATGTATTGATTTATTTTCCATCTTTTACAGTAGAAAGGAGTATTTATGAGAACAAGAACTTTGTCTTGTTTTTTGTTATATCACCAACTAGAAAAATATTTGAAATATACAGATACATTTAAAAATATATATACTGTTGAAGGACTCAAAAAAAGGGAATTGCCTAAAACCAATGTTCTAAATCTAAACAACCTGTATTCTTCTAGAAAAACTTCAGCTTTCTTTGAAAATATTTCCTATAAATCTCTTATTGCTCTTTAATTACACATGTGTTTGGTAATAGCTTCAACAATCATTCTGTCCTATAATCCACTAAATATAGTAATGGGGAATTGGGGAAAGAATAATAAAAGAAACAGTGAATTACCTCTTTTTGCAGAGGGAGTATTTCAAACATCCTCTATGAATCAAAGAAGGAGAACTAGACTCATTATAATAGTCTATATAAATATTTTCACATTACTCTCATCATTATAAAACATTAATGGTTTTATCTAGAATTTCTAATATATTAGTTTACAGTATAATTAATATTCAGTTTTTAAAATTTCACCCTTTATGAAATTGCCTTTGGTTGTAATTACATGGCTTATGTTGAGTAATTAATTAAGCAGCTGCTTTTAAATCCATATCATATTATTTGACTTTATAACCTCCCATAATGATGATTCTATTACCTACCATGAAAAATCTTTTCTCTAGGCTAAATTTCACCTTTATTGAAGTTTACAGTAACCATTTATTATTGGATTGTAGTGTACTATAAGAACAAACAGAAGATCAATTTTCACTATATCTTCTAGTAACAATAAGGCCTTTCAATTTCTTCAAATCACATAGTTAAAGAGCCCTACATAGAATTTTTAATAGAGGAAAAAAGATACTGTGATACTATACGATATCATATTTAAACAGCTTTCAGAGTTCCCTTTCACTGCATTCTGAAGTACTAGTCTTATTACTCTTTACAAGTTTTTGTGAATATTTTCAATATTAGAATGTCTTCCTTAGGCATTCGTGTCCATCTAACAATACACAAAGTCAAGCTGAGTTCATCAGGAACCTTGTCATGTGCCTTCCAGTTTCCTGGTATTTCTCTAGCCACATTCAGAGTAAATAAAATTAATAACATTAATAATTATATCAAATAGCATTTTTGTGATCCTATAATGTTCCGAGTGCTGTGATACACAACATAACTATCATTTTATTATATAATGCCTACTATAAAATAGGTATTAATATTGCCTGTGTAGCTTAGGTAGGTGCAGAAGCCTATGATCATACAGTTGACAAGTCAAATAAATAACATTGCATCTTAGGAGTGATTCTGTGCCCAGTAACTATGCAAATCTTTTATAACCAGGATGAGATCTAGGCTATCCAAGGATGCATTACTCATACAATTATATATAATCATTAATTGTGACCCTTGAAAATATCAATGGAATAATGTTAATAAATGACATTTATTTAATGAAAGGAAATCTGTGTCTGGATAACTCAAGTGTTAAGAACAAAATAGTAATGAAGCCACCGTTGACTTCTGTTTAACAAATGATTCGTACTATGTCATTTACACATATCACGACTGCAAATTTGCATTCTTGATTGAGTCTGGGTAAATTATTCTAAATCTATCTTCACAATTGTGAAGTACACATTTGACATTACTATCATGTTTAATCACAAATTACATTGCTTTTTTAAGAGTGCATTGAAAATGTTATAGTGCATAAGTTAGTCTCTTTTATACCAGTGTTGGGTATCTTTCAAATTTCCATTTATTGCACTAGGGTGGTTGTTAGTATCTCCTAGGAACTGGTGTCCTGACTTCATTTTAAGTATTCCTACAGGCACAAGAATTCTTTGAACAACAGACATAACCTAATACTCAGAGCCTTCATTGATCAATGAGAAAAGAACATTTACCATTACAAAAAAAAAAAAACCCAAAAAACTAAAAAGCAGAAAGTACTGAACTGATTAATTTTATATTTTTCCTTCCTGTCATGCTTGGCCATCTCCAAAAAGTGGAATTTTTTTTCCTATCTATTTTCTTTCTCATTTCTACCAAACAAACATTCTTGAAGAAGAGTCATATACAGATTATCACATCTACATCTGGGTGAGATTCTCCAATTATGTGTCTCTAGTCAACTTTATCTCACATTTTCAAATGCCATCATCATTTTCACTGAGCCCTGTGGAAATATAACATTCAATTATTAAACAATATTCCCTTACATCCTTGTTTTTTAGAATATTTTCACTACTCCCTTGCCTTCACCAAATTCTGGCTCTTCTGTGTGAGCCTTGCTTCCCCAGGGCTGCTCAATGTGCTGGCATCAGGTAATAAAATCTTAGATGCAAATAAATAGTTCTCAGACTACTCCTATTGTTGGTTTAAAGCTATTTTGCTCCCATCCCTTGCTATGTTATTTACCAATCGCTATACTTCCTGATTACATCAATCTACTGACCATTTCCCTGAGCTTTGAAGACTTTAATACGTAGTTCATCTTTTTACATGTGAATTCCAACTAGTAGTTCAGGGAACTTAATACTCAAATGAACTTTCTTCTGCCTATCACTTGTAATTTTTTGACATTCTCAATGTTAACTTCATTATCCTATTATATCTGGATAAGAATGCTCCACACACACTCTTATGATGATGACAAATGCAGATGATGGTATTCTCATAAAATTTATTATAAAGAGAGCCATTAGAAAAAACAAACAAATTGAGGAAAAAACCCCTCAGATATCTGGGTTGAACTGAGAGAATAAGGAAGAGGGGATAGATTTTAAAAAGCAATACTCTTCCCAGCAGTTACCATAAATTAATTTTGAATTTTAGAGCTCAAAATAGTCATTACTAAGATTCTGAAATATTAATGTTTTCTTTTACCAAAACAATCCCTTAGGTATGTGTGCATCTTGTTAACCGAAACGCTCTACTTTTGAAATCTCAGGCTCTGTTATTACACCTGACAATTTGCATCATGTCTTTTCATCCTCGTACTCATTGACTCTCAGTTAACCATATTTTCAAAAACATTTTGACATTCAGTCTCTTTTGTTTGTTTTAACCACTTGCTAATTGAGTGTTATTTAACTAATCTTTGTGTTTCAGTTAACTCTGTAAAATGTGTTGATAATGGTATTAACTTTCCGTGTTCGTTGTAAGGATTCAGCAAGAAGAGTACAAACAGCTCCTAACACACATAATCATTAAATAATTATTAGCTGTTTACATTAATCATACTATTTACACCATCAACATTTTGTTATTATTTTGTCTATTGTCTAAATTAGTTCTTTCTCATTTCTCTTCTTTCCTCCCTTCACCATCATCTTTAATGTTTACAAACCTTTTTCCTTGTATGTTCACCTACCCTGCATCCTTTACCTTTTCCTGGACTCACGTGACAAAATGCCACTAATAAATCAATCCCATAATCACTTCCTTTGTTTCAATGCTCACACTTCTGAGTGCTACTGAAGAAAAATCACACAACAAAAATGCTCGAGTCATGAAAAATTCATGATTTCCAATATCTGCTCTAGTACAACACTACTTGGCAGTTCTATTACGGGTCACTTGTCAGAGCCTTCACTCTTCCTTTTTGTGGTGACTACAGCCTTTCCCTGTGATCTCAAGTCTTTTTTACCTCATTTTCTCCCCATCATCCAGAGATGAGCTCGTTCCTACTTCACAACATAAAATGAAAACAGTTAGACATCAATGCCCTCAATTTCCTTATACCTCCCTCTTACAAATTTATCCACATTTAAACTCAAGGATATGTCCTATTTTCCCTCACATAGAGGAAGACTTGCCCCTCTAAAGTCTAAGTCATCACTCTGGTTTTATTTTATCCTGGCTTCTTCTAATGTCTTCTGGGAAGCTACTTTATCACTCGTGTGTTTCTTCACATTGAAATAAACAGGCTCTAATGTATTTCATTAAGACAAAAATTTTAATAAAAATCTTTATTTCTCCTTCAAACTCTTACTCTTTCCTGTTATAATCAAACTCTCAGCAAAAGAAGTCTGAGGCATTTTCTTTATTTTCTCAGGATCTACCTATACTTTAATCCTCAGCCGTCTGGTTTCTACTTAGCCTTCCATTGAATCTACTTTGGCAAATTAGCTTATTGAAACATTATTTATAATGGTTACTAACTAACCTGTGATTAGTATCATATAATCTATATCTATCCATCTATCTATCATCTATCGTCTATTATCTAACTATCATGGGCCTTGATCTCCAGATACAAATTCACTGGGTATTATGAATTTGAATCATTCATAGAGACAAATTGGGAGACAAGTTGAACAGTCTACAGGGCCAAAATACAAGGTGTTATGTTCTCCAGGCTTTCACTGCACAGAAGCTCAGGAATAGCCAAGGATACCACAATGGCCTTATCTTAATCAAATATAGCCTATGGGGCTTTCTGATGCTGCTTTAGGAAGTTGGTTTTTTAGATTATGGCAGTAATTTCAAAAATCACAGCTATTAGAGGAACTTTCTGAAGTGTGTTACTCTTTGACTTTTTCATTGCATAACATTATAGAACCTTGTAACATAATATAGTGGCTGTCAGCCTGTTCCATTGTGCTCTTGGGGTTATACAGAGCCTTATTAATTGCAGTTGTGGCTGGTAAGGGCCACAGGTAGAGAGAGCACGGCTGTGTGAATAGCTGTCTCTAAAGCTGAGAAGCAATACCTTCAACCAGAGCTGCTCCATTATAACATATATTGCAAATGTACTGGGCTTATTCTTAACTTTTGTTATAAGAAAGCTTTCCATGACCAAATCTAACTCATAGAGAGGCTTTGGCATCAGAAACACCTGGGATTTAGTTTTATCTCTCCCACTTGCTGGATATGCAACCTCAGGTTATTTATTTATTTATTTAGAACCTATTTTAAACCTCATGGAAGCATTTATAATTTCAGATTTCAAGATTGTAAGGCATAAACCTGACATATATAAACAAAGGCAATAATCTATTTTATTTACAAAGTTATAAGATAGGTAACATTGTTATCTTCCTTCTATAAATAAATTGTGACTTTCAGGTAAAATATAAATGCTGAAGATGACTTAGCTGGTCATAGCTAGAGCTGAACTCAGATCAATCTGATTCCAAATTCGATATCATGAAATAGGATGCAATATTTTATGTAACAGAGTGAGTGCCTCATCAACAGTAAATAATGAGTAATCAGGGTCTTACACAATTTCTTTTACCTCATAAATTCTCAATTATAATAATCTTTCTTATGCTTATAATGTGGATTAAATTTTACAAAGCTCTTTTATAATCATGGATTTATTGGAAGCTTAAAATACTTATGTAATGTAGACAGAATAGACACTAACATTCCCATTTTTCAGATAAAGATACAGAGATTTGTATAACTAAAAGGATGTACTTGAACATGATTAGCTAGTGACATAATTATTTGATTTTGGCATTTTTCCCTACCAATCAAAGTGATATATGAGAAGCCAAAATTCTGTATTCCACTATTAACACAAAATAAGAGCAATATTATAAAATAGTTCAAAACATTCTTACATAATGCTACTTGATAGTATTAATCTGAGAAAATCATATTCCATCTCTTCATTTCCCTTTAACTTTAAACAAAGTTTTCTTTAAAAGTAGTTCAACAAAAAAAAATGTGAAAAATGTAGGATATATTGTTGTCTGTGAAATGGAAGATTAGCTCTTTTTTAAAAAAAGTTAGGCCAGGCGCAGTGGCTCACGCCTGTAATTCTAGCTCTCTGGGAGGCCGAGGTGGGCGGATTGTTTGAGCTCAGGAGTTCGAGTCCAGCCTGAGCAAGAGTGAGACCCCGTCTCTACTAAAAATAGAAAGAAATTAGCTGGACAACTAAAAATATATAGAAAAAATTAGCCAGGCATGGTGGCACATGCCTATAGTCCCAGCTACTCGGGAGGCTGAGGCAGTAGGATTGGTTGAGCCCAGGAGTTTGAGGTTGCTGTGAGCTAGGCTGATGCCAAGGCACTCTAGTCTGGGCAACAGAGTGAGACTCTGTCTCAAAAAAAAAAAAAAAGTGAGAATGTACCCCACTGATTTTCTGCCAGTATCTAATTAACAAAGCTGCCCTTTTAACGTCTCTAGCTATAAATGATTCAGATAGCTTGTTTCTTACATAACCCATCATAGTATAATCCAGTGTGAATGAACTTTCCAGTCCAGAAGGTTTGTTTAAAAAAAAAAAAAAAAAAGCCTGAGAAACAGATCACCTACTAGTAGACAAATGTCAAAACAAAAGTAGCTGGAACTGTTTGCCTCTTCATATCCTCCCACTCTTTTTGAACCCATTTTAAGCCTCATGTCACTCCAGTGTTTGAGAGTGGTGTCTCTATAATAGCAAAAAAAAAAAAAGAAAAAGGAAAGAAAGAAAGAAAAAAGGGAAAAAGAAAACACTTGTCTTATGTTTAGAAGACAAAAATATAATTGCCCATATACTATATTCAATACTGTCAGATGAATAAAGGTCTTTTTTTGCTAATACTATGCACATTAAATTACATTTCTTTTTGAAAATTTCAATATACAAAGTTGGAGATGGGGAATATAGGATCTAAAATAGCAATGATTAATGAAATACCACAAAATTGTATTGTTTGTTAATTCCACATTAACATAGTATGACATCTCATATTGCTGCCTTTCTTATGTGCTTTAATATTCTTATCTAAATTCTCTTTGAATAGTATTGTGTGAGTGTTCTATTTACATTTGAGAGTTTAGAGTATTATAAATTTTAACTTTGGGACACAAGAATGCTAAGAATAATCAAACAATTGACTAATAATTGTTTCCCTTCAACTAAGTAAGACAGTGTGTTAGTAGAGGAATGAATGATCAGTTGGATCAGTTGATGACATCCAAGTACAGATGTTTCCATTTTCACTCTTGAATTAGGTTAACTCAAGATTCTAAAATTAAGGAATTTAAACACATACACACAAACACACACTTTCAGTAAATATAGCATAGTAGTTTAGAGTTTGAAATATGAAGATACAAATTCCCCTTATTCTGGAAAAGAAAATTCCTTAGTTTTCTCACATGTAAAATGGAAATACAAATATGATTGTTTTACAGATTTAATTATTGCCAAGTTCTTAGAACAGAGCCTTGACTATTTACTAACAGCATTGATTTAAGGTATTTTGATTGTGTTGTTGAATTCTTTTGCTATTACTTTTATATTATTCATTTCATTTTGTTGCATTTTACATCACCAGACATTGTTCTACATACCCATGCAAAAGAAAATTGGCTTTCTAGTCAACAAAATTGTATTTCTTTACGTTTTCTACTTTCCATTTGATACATTTCATCAAAATGTTCTGTGCTTCCTTTCTCTGAGATTCACTATGCACAGGGATACAATTATTATTCTTTTTCTTTTTAGCTTATTTTCAAGGCTGAATATATAGGTGTTGCCTGTATATTCTCTAAAATATTAATATATGTAATGTTCCTGAAACAGTAAATTTTGATAACACTACACTTTGGCTATAAAAAATACCTCACTAATCTACCATTTCACCCACGAATTTATATGTGAACATGTATAAAATGTATAAATATATGCATGCTACTACCAAAGTAAAACATAAAAATAAGCAAATAAGTACATAAAGCTTTATTTATAGGTGATTTATCTGTATAAAAATATATCACATAACTAACATTTTAAAAATTTCATTACAAACTTTAAGGAAAATAAAAAAATGAGAATTTAATGAACTTCTAAAAATTATACAGTTAAATTTGTATTTACTGCTTACATCCCTCAGTAAGTTAAGAAACAACTATTGTGTTTTCTCACTGTATACTCTTTAATGGTTTCTATGCATTTATTGACTTACAACAATAAAAAAGGTTAACCAGTCCTTAAGGTAAGCATTGTTACTCAAATGTTCACAGTTGAAATTTAAAAATGTGGCAATAGAAGTCAAAAGGGAAAGTTATGTACCTATGTAATAGCAAATATTGTAATAGGTACCTTTATTAAAATAAGGAAAACTTTCTATTATTAAATATTACATAAAGAATCAATTCCCTAATTTATAGTTTTGCAATAGAATATACCTTTATATTGAGTTTTACTGTAATATGATTAACTCATTTTATTTGATGAAAAAATATCAAACTGATTCAAAACAGTAGTAGGACTTGGGAATCCAGTACATTAGATTGTTGATTCCTTTATTATGTGAACATTTGGACTAGTGAGAATAATGTCGATCACATTGACATGTACCACACGCAGATGGTTTGGAGGTTATCAAATACTTCTGTTTTATTTTGGCATTCCATTACCTTCAAGAGCTATTTATTGACTCATGTATCCAACTAGTATAAACATTGTGCCTTATTTATAAAATGTATTGTGACTGAAAAAAAACAGAGAGAGAGCACTAGTCAGAGTGATTTATAGCTCGCAAGAGCTTTATCATATAATTCTCTGTATAAACACATTGACATATCATGTCTATGTTAAATAATCAAATGGGGATTGGCTTTTTATTTATTTTTTTAACTTTATTAAATTGTAAATTATATAAATAGATTTAAGCATATGTGTTCTTAAGTTATCAAGCAATATATAAATTACAAGTCACCTAACAAAATTTCATTCCCATGTATATTGATATAACACATCTTCGTCTTATGGCGATTCCCGAGAGAATATACTTTAGAGGTCATTTTAATGCCATAAAGGATCTTTGTTTATTTTTGGGGAAAGTTAATGGCATTGTTGTCTTAGTAGTTCATTCTTTTTTTTTGTATTTTATTTTATTTTTTTATTTCAGGATATTACAGGGTACAAGTGTTTAGATTATGCATATTGCCTTTTCCCCACCCAACCCACAGCTACAAGCGTGTGCACCCCCCAGACAGTGCTCACTGCACCCATTAGGTGTGAATATACCCGTCCCCTCCTCCCCCTTCCCTTCTGCCCAACACCCAATGAATGTTACTACCATATGTGCACATAAATGTTGATCAATTAATACCAATTTGATGGTGAGTACATGTAGTGCTTGTTTTTCCATTCTTGTGATACTTCACTTAGTAGAATGGGCTCTAGCTCCATCCAGAATAATACAAAAGGTGTATTTTATTTTTAAAAGCTCCAGGCATTCTCACATATACAGGGATATACACTAAAAACAAGATTTTTAATTCAGACATTTATAGGCCTTGTAATTAATGAGAACCCGCAGAACATGTTGTTCATTCCCGTGAATGCTCTAGGAGAGCCAGGTGGTGAAAAGGCTCTGCATCCTGCAGTTAGCAGGGAGTCAGACTTAAGGACAACACCAAAAGAGCCCCTGCAGAAAGAGAGGCTCTTTCATGCTAAGAGGGGCAATAGGAATAAGATTTTGTAATTTCTTCTGAACAATGGATTCATTTCTACTTGCTAACAAATAATATTATAGGGGTATTATTTCTTCTGCCTAAGTACGATACTTTTGTCATTTAATTATAACATCAGATGAAGGAAGAAAGTAATTAGTGTTAGTTATTATAAACAGTGTATATCTGGTCTTTGGTTTACCAAGATTCAAGATTTTTTATTTTAGTTCGGAAAAGCAAACACAGAGCATCTAATTTCTCCACTACGATTTCACCTTAAAGATGCAAAATAACCTGCCTTGTATACTACATGTCTAGGGTAGTGTTTCTCACATTAAAGCTCACAAAACAGTGGTGTTTCCTGAAAGTCTATCAGCTATCAAACAGTTTTGAGGTAAAAATGAAATTAAGTAATGACACATCTATTTGAGAAGTATGAAATATATGATTAATTATGATTTTTAAATATATAGTATTGACATTATATTTTTCATGCTTTTATTTATCCTTCTGGTCAAAACCATGTTCTTTTTGATGTTTTAAAATTTTTTAACTATTTAAATTTAGATGTCCAGAAAAGTTACAAAAGTAATATAGCACTCTCATATACCTTTCACCCAGTTCCCCTAAAATGTTACATAGAAAGATAAGGTCAATTTATTCAAGTAATATTCACTTAATAGAATGTAATGTGCTTTTCTAATGTATTCTCATGTAATTTCCACAGACTTTTCTTGTATATTAATATTACCTTGCATGATTTTTTCCTAAATCACAGAGGTTTATCAATGTCTCCAAAATAAATAATTAAGATATAAAATTAATTAAAATAGTAACAAAAAAGTATTGGTAAGAAGACTTTTGTGAATAGTCATAATAAATGTTATTATCATGTTCACATGGAATGTGAATTCTACTGGTGAAGAGAAATGTAGCAGATGCTGTCTGTGCTCTGCCAATGTAACCTCAGATCTATTTACCATTTCTGTGTTCCTCAGCCCGCCTTCTGGTGGTTAATAGCTACATAATGGTCAGAGTGTCACCCTTGGGTTGCCAGAATATGCTTTGCCTACAAGCACAGCTGGTTGGAATTGACTAGCGTTTAATGTCCCTTTGGAAACAACCAAAGAATGACTGATGAATATGAAACCATAATTACTCCCTTGCCCCAGGATGATTTTAAAGCATATATTTTATGTCATTTCCAAGATTTTCCCTAAGGTTTAAGCTGTAGTCACTTACTGCAATAGAGGGCTTAATAACTCTCCCCTAGTGGGAGAGTTCACTTTCCTTCACTTTCCTTTATCACTTTCCCTCTCACCACCCAGGCTAACAAGGTGTGTGCTTAATCCTTCTCTCAGAGCCTGCATCTTGAGGGGAGAGAAGGGAGATCAAATAAGGTAATATGTACCATTAATGATTATTATGCAAGTTATAATGGAGTCCCATGCATTTTCAACTAAGTTAAAACATTCGATTTTCTAGATTTTGGTGTGATATGCTCATTGTTTTTCTAAACAATGAATATTTCAATGAGAAGTCTCTTTAAGTTCCTAAGTTCTATTTTTTTTTTTTTGCCAATACCAAAAATTCTCTGAGAAAACTATGAAAAGTTGAATCTGACTGAGTTATAGCTGTTGACACTTCATTATCTAGTAGAAATAAACAGTAAGGAAAGGTTCTAATGGATAAGAAATAATAGTTCTAGCTACTTGTCAACTAACCAGAGATCCACTGGTGAATGTACAAAAATATGATATCTGCCAATGATATAAAACAATTATGGCCCCTACTGTTTAGTAAGATTGTATTCTATTTTAATTATATAAAAATTGTGATGAATGTCTTTCTTTATGAAGTTACCTAAAATATTTGTTCTTCCTGTGAGCTGACACTCATTAAATGGAGGTCAAAGATGAAACTAAGCAAAATAGTACCCATGCAATGCTCTCAACTGTAGTTGTCAAATAATGGAAAGAAGAGCTGTAGGTACATAGGAATTCATAACACTTCAAATTGCAGGGAGTGGTAGAAATGAATTTTAATATACATGTGTCTTTATTCAGTTCCTTACCCAATCTTGTAAATTCTTTTTCACTTTACTTGGGGTTATTCTTGTTTGGAGAAGAAAACACATCTTACAGAAGGAAATTCTTCATCAACATTAATGGTGGAAGAATTTGATTTCCATTGTGATTCATAAATGTGAGAGTGCATTGTCACTGTCTTATTATTCTCATACACATACATTTTAGGGTATAATGTTTGGTGTAAAAAATAGTATGAACTGGTTATCCATCCATCTCTGTATCTACCTATTATCTTTCTACATCCCTTATTATTCTTGACTTCTCACAATAGCCTAAGCCCTTCAAAATGACTAAAAAATAAATTAAAGTTATATAAAATAGATAAAATGATTCTATATTTCCTGGCCTCTGTATCATCACACCATCAGCAGGCAGTACGGACTCAACAGTAATCTGATTAGAATACGTTTTTATGCATTGTCAAAATTGGAAAGGATTTTATAAGTTTTTTTTCACACTCTTTGTTTAATATTCTATCTTTGTAAACAGGATACATTCTTAGTGGTTGATAAATGAGCTACTGAGAGTCTTAAAATTCTACTATCATACTCTCCTGAATGGCTATTGCTTAATTTATAGTAACCTGCCATTTCTTATCTAACAGCTTTGCATTCAGTGTTTCACTTAATGGACTCCATTTAGCTCAGGAAATTTATGTTTCACATTATCATGGGTTTTGTTTCCCTGGTAAAACCAGCATCAAAATATCATAAAAGAGAGGGAGAAAAAACAAAATTCAAAGAAAAAATGTACCTTCAGTCCTATAAGAGATTACTAGCTTTATTTTTCTATTCCATGATAAATAAAATGGCCAATATTGTCTTAACTTTGGAGGTGACCTTCCTATACTTTAAATAATGAAATAAAAATGATTTACGGTGATGCATTTTATGCTATTACATTTGGACATGTATAAATGATGCACAGAATTCCTATAATGCATCAATTTACTCATGTTATCTAAAGGTACAGTACTTTTCTCTTTATGGCAGACTATGTACTTCTGCTATGTAAAAATTACCAAAGCTATACTCAGAACAAAATATCCATAATTTAAATTGACGCATTAGTACATCCTGGAAACCATATATTTAATTTTATTTAATTAAATAAATCTTGTGTATAGCTGTGCTTTATATAAACATGTAATAAACATCTAGAAAAAACCATGCATATGTCTATTTGAAATATTTTCTATATATTGATTATTAGCCATATATTAATTCCATTTTCATATTATTCATATTATTTCTTATTCATTCTTAGTATTTTAATTAAAAATTTATTTAAAACTAGCTAAAGAACTACATATATACATAAATATTTTAAACATTGCCACCTAGTTTTAAGTTTGAATATAATTAGTTCTAGTTTCAATAATTCTTAAAGTCTGTCGGTTAAGGTACCCTGGAGAAATGATTACTCGGTTTTCCATTTAAATGAATGTTAAGATCTTCATTTATAGTATTGGTTAGCTGATTCTTGTTATAAGAAAAAATATAAATCTTTGTATCCATTATTTGATTATTCAAATAAGAACAAGCTTAGTTCTGCTTTGGGGTTCTAACTGAATGAATAGGTCTGGCATTTCAGATAACACTAAAACAACCCTAAAAAGTCTCAATTAACTTTTTACCCATACATATCATTTTGGAAGATTTTGTAACATTATTTTTTATGAGTTTTAGGATTTTTGTGTTTTTAATAATATATTTTAATATATGCACAGTGAACATAAACCAATGCAAGACTGAGTCACACTATACATTTATTAGACAAATTAAAAATAGAATCATAAATACATGAATGCCTAACTCTCAATTTCAGTTTCAATTTTTTCAATGTGTTTTGTTTCACTTTTATTATGCAGGTTGTTTTTCTTATAAAATTAATTTTTACCCATATATTTTCTTATAATTAACATTTAAAAAAATAAATGATTTCCTATTTATAAAATTTTGACCTATCTGTACCATGGTTTAAAAAGGCATTTGTATTTGGAATTCCACTCAATAAAATGTATTACATCTAGTCTCTTTACTCTAGCTTTGAAGTTGCTATTACAACCATGTTGAATGAGTTTTGACAATCTGTTGAAGTGAGCATCCTGTTTGGGAATTTTCTCTTGCTAGAAATTATTTGGACATTATATAGGAGCTATAAAATTATTGAAATGAAGTACAAAAGGATATGTGATTTGGTCTACATGAGAATAGTGTGGAATCCGGTTGCCATAATATATCCTGTGCTACTGGGAGTCAGAAATTTCTGATGTCTATGGTGGATTCGTATATTTCTTTTCTTTGCCTTTCTTTGTCTTCTGATTTATTCTATTTTCTGCAACAGGACTATTCAGATATTAAATTTATTGCTTGAAGAATGGTGGCTACTCACCACTAATCTGACTTGAATGTGACTTTGGTTTAACACACCTTACTCAGAATGGTATTTCAAATTTAACATCTAAAATTAACTTACTAGAACTATGTCTTTTCTCATAATTTACATTTATTCAAAAATAATCTATTTGGATTCTATCATCCTGTGGATTGATTCCTTTTAGTTTGGCTGAACATCCCCAGTTCATTCAACTATGTTCCGGTAAGTTCAAGTCATGTGGTTGTAGATAAACCTGGATTTGAGGAACATGATACATTTTTCTAAGCAGACACAATGGGCCTAGATATTGTTTTGTGTTTATTTGTTTTTTAACATAGTGGATTATTAATTGATGCACAGCAAGTCTATAACTTTGTACAGAAATTCTATCAGTTGGAACAGAAAAGGTTAATGAGCATAAAGTGAGCAGAAACCTTTAACAGATAGGAAGCCAAGTTTAGAAAGTTACTCATTTGCAGACTGGGCCACTTTATATAGAAAAAGAAGGGATTACCTAGAGATTGGAACCAAGAACTCAGAGGACAGATTCAAGAGATGTGAATAAAACTCTGAGAAAACTGGAATATGATCCTACCTGGATTTTAGGATTGCCACAGACCAGTGACTGCAGTGTGCTTCCAACTTTTCCCATTTTTTAATGGGAGTGTGTTATAAACTGAATTGTCTTTCCCAAAATTCATTATTGAAACCTTAACTACAATGTGACTGTATTTGGAGATAGGGCCTCTGTGAAGGCCATTAAGTTTAAATGATATCCTAAGTGGGAAGCCCTAATAAGGCTGGTGTCCTTATAAGAAGAAAAGGAGATAACTAGAGTGCATGCCCACAGAGAAAAGACGACATGAAGACACATGCAGACATCTGCAAGCCAGGAAGAGAGATCTCACCAGAAACCAACTCTGCTAGCACCTGATCTTGGACTTCCAGCCTCCAGAAATGTGAAAGAATAAATTTCTGTTATTTAAACCACCCAGTCTGTGGTGTTCTGTTATGGCAGCAGCCTAAGTTGACGAATACAGAGTATCTATGGTTGCTACTCCATGCCAGTTGCACCATTTCATGTTGAGTATGAGCAGTAGATATCTCATCTTTCTAGTTTAAAAGAACTACTACAGATGAGGGACTTCATCCACATGTGGACCTGAGATAGATCATGAGTATCTGTACTTTGGGTAAACACTCTTTGAGCTAATGTTATAATGGGCTGAGACTTTGGTAGTCTTAGGGGAAAAACTGAATGTATTTTGCATATAGAAATGATGTGAACTATGACCTGTGAATAGACTATAACAGACTATATTTTCCGTTGATGGTAAAAGCAAATTCTGCCATGTCGCATGCTTTTCCAAAATGCTTTTCCAGAACTTTATAGTCCTCCATCAAAATGTGGATCTGTGCTCTATTCCCTTAAATCTGGACAGCTTTGTAACCAAGAGAATGTGGAAGAAATTCTGTTGTAGTTTGAGGCTAGTTCATAAAAAGTGGTGCTGTTTTCATCTTGTTTGCTGGAACACTTCCTTTTGGAGCCCCGAGCTGCCGTATAAAAAGTCCAATTATCCTGGGCTCAGACCACAGAGACAAGCCATTCCTTTGAAAACACTTCTTCCACAGATTCTGTGAGCATAGCAAAATGATTACCTTAAGCCAGTACATAACAATTTAGCATGAAAGTTAGCAACCTAAAATATACACAGTAGGAAGAGAAAGAGATTTTTGTACAATGCAAGGAAAAGCAACTGTTTGCATGGAGATATAAGAAAAAAGGCATATGATTTTGCACGTGAATGATTGAGACAATTATAGTAGTGCTAATAGAAATAGAGATATTAGAGTAGGATAATTTTGTTTAGATAATCAAATTTTAGAAATGCAGAGGTTAATAGCTAATTGGTAGTTTTTGAGTTTAGGACAAAAGCATGAAAAATAAATAGAGACTAAACCTGAAAATTGTTAAGTTCCCCTGTCAGAGAGTAATTTTAAAAGCAATCGAGTGGCTTCTTGAAGTTTTTCTGAGAGAATACATGCAGAGAGAAGAGAGGAGAGTATATTTATAGAATGATAAGAGAAGGGCAAGCCGTGGAAAATTGGAAAACAAAGGAATTTACAAATTCTTTGAAAATAAGAGGGTAAAGAATTATAAGAAAAGTGATTATCAGTGTTAATTAATATGTAAAGGCAACTTTATTTTTTATTTTACTTGCCAATTCAAGATAGAAATACACAATAGTCAAACATCATATATCTTAAAGCAGAGAGAAGTCTTATAATAATGCAAATAAAGGTCAACAAATATCAATAACATTTACATGCTGGTCACCTTGATAGGTATTAGGTGATACAAATACAAAGAAGACCCTATCTTGTCTTGTAGGAATGGACATTTAATAAAAGAGATAGATACATGAATGAGCAAACCCAATAAATTACGTGGATGAGATAATACATCTACATGAGTCATGCAGTAGAAAACTTCAGAAAGAGAATTCAGAAAAGACTCAAGCATGAGTCTATTAAAGGGATGGCATTCCTGAGAAATTGGTGCTCAATTCATACAGTCTCACAAAATTGGATTATAATAGCGCATAGCCAGAGAAGAGGGCAGCATGTAGCCAGAGTTTCTTAAGCATTTCAAATAAGCCAGAATATATACACACTTCTGAGAGTAGCATAGGGAGATTTGTGAAGGTCCCATTGGGATCCCGGACCAAGTCAGACAGTTTGCACCTTGGCTTCTCTGTAGGGATTTGTAGGTCTGGGAAGTTTGCATCCTGATCAGATAAACAACCATACTTCCTACTCCGTGTGGGTACTTGTGGGTAAATGAGTAAAAGTCTTTACCTGTATGAAAGAAACTCTGTGTGTGTCTGCTGGTATTTGGCATTAATCATTCAACTTTAAACTCTTGGAATTTGCAGCTAACAAGGAGGGGATTTCTTATGGAGTCAGATGTCAGGATGGTCTTTATCAAAATCACGGCTTGACCTGATCTTTCTGGGCACAGTGTAAAGTTTGACTAAAAATTCAAAGACATCAATAATTTCACATTTCTACAGCTTGAAAAATGTTCAGTATATCTAGAGCATAGGGAAAAGGTACAAACTTCTTTACATAAATGGAATTAGACCCAGTGATGTGATTATATAGGGATCCTGAATTCTGTCAGAAATTTCTTAGCAGGCTCGGAGGTTGGGTGATCACCTCCAAGTTGACTATGAATGCATACTAGAATAGTGTTATAGCTACTGAAAGTTCAGGCTAAGCAAACATGATCATTCAAATATTTTCCCTAGAAATGTTTTAAGATAGGTTAGAGAACTATAATTAGTAAAATTGTCTTAATCCCTTTTAGGGACAAAGAGTCAGACTAAATGTTTTCTTTAATTTTTATCTACTATGTATATTCTATGTTTTTTTGCATCTAATTTTAGGATTAAGGTTTTTATAACTAAGTGAAAACAAATATTTTACTTTTTAAAAACAATTCTAGATTTTTATTCTTGTATATTTTTAGGCATGCACTTGATTTTTAAAATGAAAACATATAATATAAAAGTACTCTTGAATGATATATAAATGCTAGATGAAAGCCATCTCAGTGAAAGGCTCACGGAGTATTAATGAGAAAATGCAACTTATTTAAGATAAGAGAGATATATTTTAAAATAGAAAATTCACTGTTTTATCAACTGTGTTTAGGAGACTATATCTTGTAGCCAACTACCTTCTGTTATAAATACTTAAAATCCTTCCTTTGCATGAAGTTTTCTTTTGCTTATGGTTTTGTTTCAAGTTAATTCACTATTTGATCACTTGCCTGTGAAATCATACAATCTGTGATGAAATGGATAATCAAGCCTATTTTATTATTCACCAGATATCTCTACTCTTCCTGGGTTAATGGTACACAGTTCTTTGATTTACTATCCTATATAAAACTTTTAAAGAAAAACAACTAGCCTAACAGTAGAGATTTGTTGATACAGAATTTATACTGTGAAGGGAAGGAAGTATTTACTAAGAAAACTGTGTATAATGAAGTAAGAAACCAAGAAATAAAAAGTTAAAAACATTATCTATTCCAACCGTTTTTCCCAAAATAGAAATTTCTTTTTCTACAGGCCAGACAATGTCCTTTTTAGGTCTGAATTCTCCCAGCAATGGTAAACATACTACTGTGTATATCCACTCATCCTTTTTTGGACAATGCTGACCTCATCCAAATGACCCAAAACCTGTGTCTCTATAATTTCCAATCATTGATCTTCTTCTCTGGAGACACACAAATAAGACTAAGCTCCCCTCTTCACATCTGTCATAAAGCTTGATGGCACAGAAAAGATATGTTTTATTCTGATGAATATTTTTGCCCAATTTCAACTGTATTTCCCATTTCATAAGAAACTCTGTTTCGTACATAGTTGTACAATTTATCATCCAATGTTCCTGAGGTAGGTTTGTTCCTCTTTGTTCATTTTTCTCTTCTACAATATATGTTTTACCTTTAACATCATATACATGCACTCACAAACACACACATATCAGAATATATTTTACTAGTGTATAATTTCCCCTCTCTTTATTTCGCTTTGTCATTTTCCCTACAAATTACACCTTTTAGACAACTCACAACTTTCATCTAACTTTGGGGACAAGTCCTTTTATGGAAGGCATATTGTTGGTGGGAGGGAGGACAGACAAAGGAGGAAAAATCTTTACCATAAATGAATAAAGAATTTGACAGACTTCATTAGCTTTGTGCAATGAATTAATGATTTATACTTCTATCCTCTCTAAGTCCTTTTACAACCCCCACCTCAAATTATCTACAAATTTTGTGAACAAGAGGGCTGTATATAAAATCCAAAAGAACTATTATTAAATGTACCTATTGCACTGTTAAAAGAATTATACTATATTTCCAGTGTTTCAACTGTGTTTTTAAACCTAAGTGGGGAAAGTCAACAGGTCAGAAAAACAGAAGAAAAGCCTTAAGGATGTAGCAGAGAGAAATTGCTCATGACTTGAAGCACCTGTGGCCAAAAATAGAGGTATTTCCATTATGTAACAGCTATTAAGAAAATGCTTCTGATATGCCCTTTATTAGGAATTTTTAGAAAATCAAAATTTAACAGGATTGCATGTTTCCAAGAAACAGATAGCAAATTAATTTAGCGAACCTAAGGTAAGACCTCTAATATGACCTTCTCTGGGATCCACTTATTTAAGAAGAATGAATTCTTCTTTTTTTTTTTTTAACTCAAACCAAAACTATCAAAGAATAATGAATTATTCTGATTCTGAATGTGATATGTTAGCTGATATGATGTTTTCCTCTTTCTAGTACATTATATATCTCTAATTATCTTAGTAAATATAAATATCTGACCCATCTCTCCCAGAATTTTTGGAATGTACAAGTGCTTATTCAAAAGCTCTTTCTAGATTTTTTCAGCCACAAATGCTCACCAAAGGCCTAATATTTAAGGTTCTGTTGTAGGTCCTGGGGATACAAAGGTAAACATAACACATCACTCATGCTCTACTAGAAAGCTTTCCTTCCAGTGGAAGAGGCAAGAGTGTAGAACACCTATCATGCAGCTAAAATAATTGTTAAGTTGTAACCAGTGCCACAATGAAAACAATAAGAGATTGGGAAGATAATATAGAGAGATTTTTATTAGGTGGTCAGGGAAGGTCTTTTCAAGAAAGTGACATTTAAGCTGAAGCTGAAGAAAGAAAAAGAACTAATCATGTAAAGAATGGCACAAACCATGTTTCTGGCATAATTCTTTGTGTGTCAAAGTAATTAATGAAGAACTACCTGATTTCTGATAAGTGTCAGTTGACTGAGAGTGGAAAATATGAGGTTTGTGAAAATAGGCCATACAGTAGACCATATTAAGAAGTGAGATTGGATTTAAAGTGTAAGTGCAGTATACATATACCACATTTTTCTGATCCTTTTGTGTGTTGATGGGCACTGGGTTGATTCCACATCTTTGTGATTGTGAACTGTGCTGCAATAAACATTCTAGTGCAAGTAAAAAATAAATAAAGTGTAAGTGCAACGAGAAGCCAACGAAATATTTCAATCAGTATAAACTGATATGACTTGCTTGAGATTTGAGATGATTGGGCTTATTATTGTCTAACATTTGACTAGAGGGGAGGGAACATGGAAATGCGAGGGCTGTTATTTTGTGTAGTGCTCCATGCTAAGTGTACTAGATTAAGGGGATGGCAGAAATGATGAAGAAGGAAAGAGGGTAGAACTTGAAATATACCTTAAAATAGGATTAGGACAAAAACACTATTTCTGACATTGCTGACTTATGTAGGTTTTCATCCCAATGAGCCCAAACCTGCCTCCTTTTAACTTCTAACCTCTGATTTTTTGGAGGTACATAAAATAAAAATAATCACTCCTCCTGATCCTGCCATCCCTCATAAAACTCTATGATATATTCCTTTAAACTCCATGGCATAGAAAAAAAATACTATTTATTCTGATGAATATGCGATTAGAGAAAGTGAAGACTCAGATAATTTTGGGGTTTCTTCCTTAGATGGATAGTCGTACTGTTTAACTTGATGTAAGGGGTGTGAAATAGGAAACTGATTAGTAAGAAAAATCAAAGATTTCTGTTTTACACATGTTAAATTTGTGATATCTGAATTGTGATCTGTGGAAGACATCTAATTGAAGATGATAAGTAGCCATTCGTATATTCAAGTTTTGAGCTCAGGGGAAAGATTCTGGCTTAGGATATAAATTTGGAAATCATCTCTGTGAAGATATATTTAAATCTTTGGAAAATGGTGACATTGTTTAGTAAGAATATATGGCGGGAGAAGAGTCCCTATGGCCAGTCTCTTGAGAAACCCAACATTTTTAGGCAGAGCCAAGAGGAAACTCAGAGTGCTGTTACTATAGAAGGAAAATCACTATGCATGACACAAATATAAAACTCAACATTTCTGAGTCAAATTCACCCAGCTTTTTCTCTTTCGCTGTCTACTTTGATATTGACACCTTTAATAAAGTCAAAGTGGATATTATATAGATTCTAGTTTGAAAACCTTACTGGACTAGGCTGAAAAGCTGTTCCGCAGGCATTCCTTTGAACTTAAATAGTGAAGAGTGTACAGTTGTACCTCTGAGATATCACTTTAGCGACCTCTGAGCCAAACAGAAATCGCATGGAAGTAGAAAATGGATCTCAGTGGTACCTCACCCTCTGTTACTCCATCTGCTTGGAAATCTCAGGCAAGAAATAGTCCACAAAAATAAAAGAATATAGAAAATAGTTTATCTTTACCTACTATGATATTTCATAGTTTATGATTCCTTCATATGTAGTGATTTTATTTCTGAAACTCAGAGGTGACCATTACCTATGAAACTAGTCTTAAACTGCTCATATTAAGCCAAAGAATGAATGAGAAGATTGTGAAATAGTGCTGAAAAATTGGTTCTTGAGATATCGA
>NW_012150341.1:849135-849724 GCF_000956105.1 Propithecus coquereli | reverse complement strand
AAAAAAGTGGGCAAAAGACATGAACAGAAGTTTTTGAAAAGAAGGTAGACAAAAGGCCAACAAACTTATAAAAAATTACTCAACACCACTAAGCATGAGAGAAATGCAAATTAAAACCACAATGAGATACCACCTTACCCCTGCTAGAATGGCTTTTTATTAAAAAGTCCCAAAACAATAGATACTGGCATAGATGTAGAGAGAAAGGGACACATATACACTGTTTGTGGGACTGCAAATTAGTACAACCTCTATGGAAAACAGTATGGAGATTCTTCAAAGAACTAAAAGTAGACCTATCATTTGATCCAAAAATCCTACTACTGGATGTTTACCCAAAAGAAAAGAAGTCATTTTATGAAGAATACACCTGTACTTGAATGTCTGTTGCAGCACAGTTCACAATTGCAAAGATGTGGAATCAACCTAAGTGCCCATCAATTCATGAATGGATAAAGAAAATGTGATATATATAAAATATATATGTGCATACACACACACATACCATGGAGTACTACTCAGCCATAAAAACAAATGAAATAATGTCTTTTGCAGCAACTTGGATGTAACTGGAGACTGTTGTCCCAAG
>NW_012150341.1:845955-849085 GCF_000956105.1 Propithecus coquereli | reverse complement strand
GAGAAATTTTTGTATTATGAGTACCAGCTCTTATTTGTAGGTCTGGTAAAACTCAGCTGTGAATTCATCTGTTCCAGGTTTTTTCTTTTCTTTTTTTTTTTTTTGGTGGAAGATTTTTTTATGACTGCTTCAATCTCATTGTTTATTATTGGTCTGTTCAGGAGTTCTCTTTCTTTCTGACTGAGTCTTGAGAGGTTATGTGTTTCCAGGAATTTTTTCATTTATTCTATGTTTTCTAGTTTATGTGCATAGAGATCTTCGTAGTATTCATGGATAAGGTTTTGTATTTCTGTAATGTTAGTTGTAATGTCTCCTTTTTCATTTCTGATTGGGCTATTTTTGTCTTTTCTATTTCTGGTTAATCTAGCAAGAGGTCTCTTGATTTTATTTTTTCAAAGAATCAATTTTTTTCTTTCATTCATCTTCTGTACTTTTTTTTTTTTTCTTTCCATTTGTTATTTCTTTTCTTCTGCTGGCTTTGGATTTGGTTTGCTCTTCCTTTTCTAATTCCTTGTGATGTCACATTAGGTTGTTAATTTGTGATCTTTCTGTCTTTTTGATGTAGGCATTCACATCTATGAATTTTCCCTTCAGGAATGCTTTTGCTGAGTCTCATAGATTTTGATAGCTTCTGTTCCCTTTATTGTTCAGTTCAAAGAATCTTTTGATTTACATCTTAATTTCATTCTTGATCCAATAATCATTCAGCAACAGGTTGCTTAATTTCCATGACTTTGTGTAGGTTTGAGTGTTTCTCTTGTGATTGATTTCTAGTTTTATTCCACTGTGTTCTGAGAAGATACATGATATGATTTTGATTTGTTTTTGAAATTGTTGAGGTATGTTTTGTTTCACATAGTCTCATGTTTCTGTAAGTGATTGCTCTGGCTTTTTTGTTCTCTTTTCTGTCTCTTTTAATGACTGGGTTAGCTCAAGAGTCTTCCCCACTGGAGGACCAGCCCTAGTCCAACAACATGACTTTCCTATGTGGGGAATGAATGCTCTACTAGATTGTCATGGCTGAGACCCACACTGTACTTTCCCATCAGTTCTGCCCACATGGGCTCCTTTGCTTCCCAAGCCCACCTCTCAAATTTCCTCCTTGTCCCCCCAGCAACCTGCTCAAGTTCTGGGTGTACAGGATCCAGCCTGTGTGTCTGACCCACTGGCATCTCCAGGTAGTGCCTGCAGACAGGGAACTCCCAGACCAGGCAGCCCTGGGTCCACTGCAGGTCTTCAAGGGGAAAGGTGTGGGGCCCACTCTCTGTGGCAACCTCAGACTGGAGGACACACCAGGAAAGGAAAGGTGGATGCTCCTGAAAGTCTTGGCTCAATCTGCCATACTGGCCTTGGGGGTGGGGGGCAGTTAGGGAAAGGGAAGGAAAAGAGTCTGAATGACAAAGAGCCAGGACTCAAGCTTCTCTGGTCACTTTCCCTGGAAAGAAGCCCACGCGAAATGTCCACACTCTGAGATCATGCAAGTTTTCCACGCAATTCAGTGGTTGCAGCAATGCTTGAGCTCATGAGGTTGGAAAAGCTTGTAAGCAACTCAGTAGCCTGCTGATTACTGAAGCTGTGTGGGAAGGAGAAATTGAAACTCACACCCCTTCACTAGGCTCCAAGCATCTGTGTGTTTGATCCTTGCTGATACCTTTTTTCTCCTTTTTTCTTTTCCTATTTTGCTTCATAATTTCACTCTACGAAGTCCCTGGCAGGCTCTGGAACTTCTTTCTCTGAAATACACCTAAGCTGTGCACATTCCCCTCTTTCCTTTATCTGAAACCCTTCCTTCCCTCCAGGATGCTCTAGCAAGCAATGTCTCTAGTCAGCCATCTTGCTTCTCCCCTCTCTTTTGGTAGAGTCTTTAGGGTTTTCTAGATACAAGATTATATTATCAGCAAATGGGAATGATTTGACTTCCTCATTCCTCATTTGGATACCCCTTATTTCTTTATCGTACTTTATTGCTCTGGCTAGAACTTCCAGTACTATGTTGAATAGCAATGGTGACAGAGGACACACTTGTCTTGTTCTAGTTCTTAGGGGGAATGCTTTCAACTTTTCCTCATTGAGTATGATATTAGCTATGGGTTTGTCATCTATGGCTTTTATTATTTAGAGGTATGTTCCTTCTATGCCAAATTTGTTGAGGGTTGTTATCATGAAAGGGTGCTATATTTTATCAAATGCTTTTTCAGCATCTATTGATGATTGAAGTGATTTACAGATTCAACACAATTCCTGTCAAAATATCAGCATATTTCACAGATCTAGAAAAAACAATTTTATGCTTCATTTTAAACCAAAAAGAGCCTAAATAGCCAAAGCAATTTTGAACAAAGAAAACAAATCTGGAGGCATCACATTACCTGATTTCAAATTATACCATAAGGCCTAGTAATCAAAACAACATGGTGCTGCTATAAAAGTAGAGACATAGACCAATGGAACATAATAGAAAACCCAGAAACAAAATCATCTAACTACCACCAACTGATCTTTGACAAAGCAGAAAACAACATACCTGGAGAAAGGAATCCCTATCCAGTAAATGATGCTGGCACAACTGTATAGCCACATGCATAAAAATGAAAAAAGACTTCTCTCTATCTCTCTCCATATATAAAAATTAATTCAAGATCAATAAAAGACTTAAAGGTAGGGAATGAAACCACAAAAATTCTAGAAGAAAATACAGGAAAAACTTCACTAGACATCATCCTTAGCAAAGAATTTATGACTAAGAACCAAAAGGCAAATACAGCAACAACAAAAATAAATAAATTGGACTTAATTAAATTTAAAAGCTTCCACACAGCAAAGGAAATAACAAACTAAATAATCTACAGAATGGGAGAAAATATTCGCAAACCACACATCTGATAAAGGGCTAATATGCATAACCTACAGAAAACTCAAACAAATCTGCAATGAAAAACATGAATAACCCCATTAAAAAGTGGGCAAAATATGTCCATCCTTCAGGTGGTGCGCATTGCAGTCTTTGTGTATGCAAATACCCGTCCTCCCCTCCCCCCCTGCCCAACATGCAATAGATGTTATTCTTATATGTGCATTTATATGTTGATCAGTTAATACCAGTTTGATGGTGAGTACATGTGGTGCTTGT
>NW_012150341.1:844291-845647 GCF_000956105.1 Propithecus coquereli | reverse complement strand
CCTGTGAAAATGTGTTGTGGTACAAACAGTAATTTATTAGTATAGCATTTCAGAATACAAATGGAAATCTGAAAGTCCCTGTTTTAAAATAAGAGAAAATGTACTCTAAAACTGTTCAATATTTTTCTTATATTTGAAAGCTTTCAAAATTCTATGAGATGAGACATATATAGTTTGTATCATGGCAAAAACAAGACAATATCATAGTTATTCACTAGTGCTTATTTACCTCTGATTCTAGCTGTTTATGTGTGATAGAATAAAATTTCCAAATTCAAACTCAACTTTATTTATATCTCTTTGGAAGAATTTAATTGAAGGGAAGACATGTAAAAGTGTGGTGGGAGTGTGTGTATGTGTGTATATGTAGAGAGAGAGAGAGAAAGAAATTCCAAAAGGACTTTGAGGAAGAGGGGAAGGACATATAAATTAGAATAATAGTTTGTGTTTCCTGGCCATATCCACACTGAGTTTAAAATTAAATAAAGACACTGTGGACATTTTAATGATGTTGATTCTACCAATCCATGAGCAAGATATGTTTTTCCATCTGTTTTTGTCCTCTGTGATTTCTTTCCTCAGTGTTTCATAGTTCTCCTTGTAGAGATCTTTCAATTCCTTTATTAAGTATATTCCTAGGTATTTTATTTTCTTTGTAGCTATTGTGATTGGTATTGAGTCTTTGACTTGACTCTTATGTTGACTGTTATTGGTATATAGAAATGCTACTGATTTACGTAAATGGATTTTGTAACCTGAGACATTGCTGAATTTATTTATCAATTCCAGGAGTCTCTTAGTGGAGTATTTGGAGTTTTGATATGATACAAGATCATATCACCAGTGAAAAGCAATGGTTAGATCTCTTCTTTCTTGATTTGGATACCCTTTATTTCTCTCTCTTGCCCGATTGCTCTGGCTAGGACTTCCACCACTATGTTGAAGAGAAGTGCTGAAAGTGGGCACTGTTGCGTTTTTCCAGTTCTTAGGGGGAATATTTTCAACTTTTTCCCACTGAGCATGAGGTTGGCTGTGGGTTTGTCATATATGGCTTTCGTGAGTTTAGGTATGTTCCTTCTATGCCAAATTTGCTGAGAGTTTTTGTCATGAAAGGGTGCTGATTTTTTCTACATCTATAGAGATGATCATATGGTCTTTGTATTTGCTTCTGTTTATGTTGTGAATCACATTTACTGATTTACGTATGTTGAACCATCCTTGCATCCCTGGAATAAAGCCCACTTGGTCATGGTGGATTATTTTTTTTTTGATGTGCTGTTGAATTCGGTTTGCTAGTATTTTATTCAGGATTTTTGCAACTATATTCATAAGGGCTATTGTTCTGTTGTTTTCTTT
>NW_012150341.1:830846-832716 GCF_000956105.1 Propithecus coquereli | reverse complement strand
ATGTATGAAATTTTATTATTATTGGGAGTGCAATTTCACTTTTCTCTCCCATTAATATCAAATTTTCTGAACTCTGTTTTTATATGTGTACCTTGTATACACTGTAGAGTCATGTTTTGTTTTCCAGTACAATCATTTTTTTCTTTTAGTGGGGTAAAGTCCATTTACATTTATCAATATGACAGATATGTTTGGTTTGACCTCTTCTATGTTATTCTGTGTTTTATTTTCTGCTCCGATATTGTGTTTTACTATATACTCTAATTGTTTTCTTTTTTCAATTTGTATATTTTCTGGTATTTAGTAACATTTTTGTTTTCATTCTAGTGATTACCTTTAAAATTATTACTATATAAGGGCTTGGGTACACATGGCCAAATAGAGTAGAATAATAGCCATCAGAGACTCCAAAAGGTAGGAGGGTGGGAAGGGGTGAGGGATGAAAAATTACCTATTGGGTACAGTGTGCACTATTCGAGTGATGGGTATACTAAAAGCCCAGACTTCACCACTACACAATATATCCATGCAGTAAAAAATCATTTATATCCCCTAAATATATTGAAGTAAAATAAACAAAGAGAAGACAGACAGAAAGAAAAAGAAAACAAAGACAGAGAAAGAAAAAAGAAAAGAAAAAGATGAGTTCCTATCTATTTCTCTCATTTACATTCCTTTATTTCACTACCTATTTTAAGTATATGTAATTGTATTTTCCTGTTTCCCTTTAAATTGATATACTATACATAGCTTGTAAACACAAGAGTGGTTTGTCATCCCTAGCTTTTATAGATGAGAAAATAAATCAATTGATCTGCCTCCCTTCTTATTTACCATTCCTTTCCCATTCTACATTGTAGAGTGTGCAATTCTGATCCTCTGATATTTAAAATATTATATCTTAACATCATATTTGATGCTGCAAAATTAGAAGCATTCCAGCAAAGATCACAGATAAGACAAGGATGTCTCCTTGCACTACTTCTTTTCAGTATCGTACTGTGAATCTAGCTAACTCAAGAAAACAAGAAAAGGAAATAAATAATATAAAGATCAGTAAGCAATGAACAAAACTGGCTTTGCTCAAAACTGATATGATTGCCTATGTAGACAATCTGAAAAAACTGACAAATGCTTAGAACTAATAAGTAATTATAGCAATGTTGCATTAAGCAGGGTTAATATATAAAAGTCAATCACTGTCCTATATACCAGCAATGAACAAGTAGAGTTTGAAATTAATAACAATATCATTTATGTTATCACCCCAAAAGTGAAATTCTTAAGTGCAAATGTAACAAAATATGTATAAGATCTATATGAGGAAAACTACAAAACTCGGACAAAAAAATAAAATAACTAAATAAATGGAGAGATATTTTATGTTCATGGACAGGAAAACTCAATATTGTCAAGATGTCTGTTCTTCCCAACCTGGTCTATAGCTTCAATACAATCTAATAAAAATCCTAGCAAGTGATTTTGTGGATATGGACAAACTGAATCTAAAGTTTAGATGAAGAGACACAAGACATAGGATGGCCAACTCAATATTGAAGAGGAAAAAAGTCAGAGAACTGACTTGACTCGACTTCCAGACTTACTGTAAAGTTAAAGTAATCAAGACAATGTGGTATTGGGGAAAGAATACACAAATAGCTCAGTGGAGCAGGATAGAGCATCCAGAAATAAACCCACACATAGTTAACTGATCTTTGGTAAAGAAGCAAAGGAAAACTGGATAGCCACATGTAGAAGACTGAACCAGGATCCACACCTTTCACCCCTCACAAAAATCAACTCACGCTGGGTAACAGATTTAAACCTAAGGAGTGAAACTATTAGAATTCTAGAGGAAGATGTTGGAAAT
>NW_012150341.1:827365-829646 GCF_000956105.1 Propithecus coquereli | reverse complement strand
GTGCTAAAACAGCTAGGCATTCACATGCAAAAATAAAAAAAAAAATTTAGACACAGACCTTACAGCGTACAAAAAAATTAACTCAAAATGGTCCATGGACCTAAATTATAAAATGCAAAACTATAAAAATCCTAAAAGATAACAGGGCAGAAAATCTAGATGACCTTGAGTATGGTGATTATTTTTTTTAGATATAACACCAAAGACAGGATCCATGAAAGAAATAATTTATAAGCTGAACTTCATTAAAATTAAAACCTTCTGCCCTATGAAAGATAAGAACAAGATTATGAGAATATAAGCCACAGACTGGGAGAAAATATTTGCCAAAGACATATCTGATAAATGACTGTCATCCAAAATATACAATGAAGTCTGAGAACTCAACAATATGAAAACAAACAACCCAATTGAAAAAAAAAAAATGAGCAAAAGACCTAAACAGATACCTTATCAAAGAAGATATACAGCTGGCAATCAAGCTTATGAAAAAATAGGCCACATCATATGTCATTAGGGAAATGAACATCAATCTAACAATGAGATACTGCTACACACCTATGAGAATGACCAAAATCCTAAACATTGACACTCTCAACTTCTGGCTAGGATTCAGAACAGAAGCTCTCATTCATTGCTGGTGGGAATGCAATGGTACAGTCACGTTTAAAGACGTTTCATCAGTTTCTTACAAAACTAAGATCCTCTTACAATACAACTCAGCAATCATGCATCTTGGTATTCACTCAAAGGAGATGAAAATTTATTCTACACTAAAACCTATCATACATGGATGTTTGTAGAAACTTTATTCATAATTATCAAAACTTGAAAGCAGCCAAGATGTACTTCAGCAGGTAAATGAATAAATAAATTGTGTTACAACCAAACGATGGAATGTTATTCCGCACTGAAAAGAAATGAGCTATCAAGTCATGATATAACATGGAGAAAACCCACATGCATATGGGCACACCTCAGGGATGTTGGGGGTTCGGTTCCAGACCACCGCAATAAAGTGAATATCACAAGAAAGCAAATAACACAAATATTTTGGTTTCCCAATATATATATATATGTTATGTTTACACTGTACTACACAGTCTATTATGTGTTCAATAGTATTATGTCTAAAAAACAATGTGCATACCTTAAATTAAAAATACCTTATTGCTAAAGTATTCTAATGCTCATCTGAGCCTTCACTGAATTGTAATCTTTTTGCTGATGGGGGGTCTTGCCTTGATTTTGACGGCTGCTGACTGATCTGGATGATAGTGGCTGAAGGTTGATGTGGCTGTGGCAATTTCTTAAAATAAGACAAAAATGAAGTTTTTTTTACATCGATTGACTCTTCCTTTCATTCAAACAGTTAGAGGACATTGTAGGGTTATTAACTGGCCTAATTTCAATGTGTGTCTCAAGGAATTGGGAAGCCGGAGGAGAGGGACAGAGACAGGGGAATGGATGGTTCGTGGAACAGTGAGAACACACTCATTGTTTAAGTTCACCATCTTACATAGGTGGGCTTCATGACACCCCGAAACAATTACAATGGTAACATCAAATATTATCAATCACAAATCGTTGCAACAGATATGATAATAATAATAAAGTTTGAAATATTGTGAGAATTACCAAAATGTGACACAGAAACACTAAGTGAGCAAATGCTGTTGGAAAAATGGCACCATAGACTCGTTGAAGCAGGGTGCCACAAATCTTCAAATTGTGGAAAACGCAGGATCTGTGAAATGCAGTAAAACGAAGCACTGTAAAAGAAGGTATGCTGTGTTCTGAAGTAAAAGAAGCCAATATGAAAAGGCTACATTCTGTATGATTCCAACTGTGTAACATCCTGGAAAAGGCCAAATTATGGAGACTGTAAAAAGATCAGTGGTTGCCAGGAATTAAGGGGGGGTGGTGGAAATCATGTATAGTCAAAGCTCAGAGGATTTTTAAGGCAGTGAAACTATTCTGTATGATACTATAATGATGGATATATGTCATTATGTATTTGTTAAACCCATACAATGTACAACAATAAGAGTGAATCCTAATGTGAACTATGGACGTGACGTGATGATGTATCAACGCAGATTAGTTGATGATAACAAATGTACCATTCTCTGATACAGAGTGTTTATAATGGGGGAGATTGTGGGTGTTGGGGGGCAGGAGGTATGTGGAAACTCTCTGTATTTTCAGCTCATATTTTCTATGAACCTAAAATGGACATAAAAAATAAAATTCATTTTAAAAGTTTATGTCTGATCTTTAC
>NW_012150341.1:822725-826798 GCF_000956105.1 Propithecus coquereli | reverse complement strand
CTTTTGCCAAATCTTGCTAATCTTTATTTAAAATTTTTCAGTCCTGTTTTATTTTGTTATCTTTTCTCATTGATATCTGTGTCACTAAAATGTTTTTCTCAGTGACTTTTCTTTTGTGTTAATTTGTAATTCATCTTTTTCTTTCTAATATTCCTGAGTTTCAACAGCTCACATTTCATCCTCTGATTTTGTCAAATCATCCCTCATCTTACTTTTTGAATTCCTCTTTCATCTCCTTTGCACAGGGGAAATAGGTCACTAATCATATCGATTTCTCTATCTCTTTCTTTGTATTCATGCTGAATCAGACTGACTTATGCTTATTACTGGTCATGGATTGAATGGGGCACTTCTTGCTCTTTACAGGGATGTTTTATGTGTGAGGGAGGAGCTACGACATTCTTTTAGCCTTCCTGGTTTACCACTTCATCCTGAGCTTTACTGCTGTAGTAAAGCCAGACTACTTTGCACTCCAACAGCTCCTCTGTGTATTTATTAATAACTCTCTGCTTAACTCAATAGAATCACTAACAGGAGGACTTCTTTCCCCAGGCCAGGTGACCCCAGTGTTCCTTTACATTGCTACACTCAAAGGATTTAACTATAAACTACGTTCTGCTTCCTTAGGGAGCTTATATCCCTATATCTTCAAGGCCGTATTACTCTTCTGTGTTTATCTTCATCACTTCTGTATATCTAAGCTTTTGGAAATTAATGCTATTGTTTAGGAATAAATAATGTGTTTATATTTCTCTCCCTTTGGTTCAGTTACCATATAATATAGATTCAAATTCAGAAGATAAATAATTTTTGGTAATTAGCTTTAAATATAACTATTTTGATCCTGTCAAATATATGAAATTTGTATTTAAAAACAACATTGTTGAAAAAACATTACTCAGGGATGATAATGACATGAAAGTATAGTCAAAATATTAAAATTTATAATAAAACAATTTTTGGGAAGAAATAGCACTTCAGGGGAAAAACATGATCACTAAGAACAAAACAAATAATTTAAGGGGGAATAAAAAAGGCCTAAAATTGCACAAAGTAAGGCAAGTGATTTGAAGAAGATTACTTCCAAATAAAACCAAAATCATTGGGAATTATAAATGGGATAAAAGAATTACTGGATCTGAGAAATAAAACAACCCTACACACAGATCATAATTTAATCTCCGTTAGATCATAATTTAATCTCCATTAGCTTAAGAATCTAATTGAAAATTGCATTATAAACTTTATATGACATTATTAAATTAGATTTATGAAAACTCTCAACATTGATAAATAGAACTATTTTAGACATTTGGAATTCATTATGTCTTAACTAATTAGATTGGTTATGTAAGATTTTATTTTTTAACATATCAAAATATAGGAACTCATAAAATACAGAACAAAAGTGGTGAGTATGCAGTTAACTTGGTTACATTGTCTTCAGTTCATTAAATTGAAAATAACAAATACATTTTAATCATATCACAGCCCTTCATTCTGGTACACCCCAATTGACCCATTCCTTTTTAGTTTATTGGAAACCATTTTCACTTGAGGTTTATGCACATATATGTGTGTGCTTAAACTGTCTTGTCATATAAGAAATGATAAAACTATTAATATGTCATACTGTGTGCTGTAGAAATGTTTTTATTAAATATTCATTTATTAAACAACAAAATATTTACTAGATGAGCATTTTATATTTTGCTAGTTCATACAAGGATATGAATGGTCTCCTTGAGGAATTTTTGTAATATTATCATTTTTTGAAAATAGTTTATATAGTTTTTTTGTTGTTTGTGTTTTTTTGAGACAGAGTCTTGCTCCGCCACCGTGGATAGAGTGCAGTGGTATCGTTGGCACTCACAGAGAGCACACAATCTCTCTCTCCCTTTCTCTTTTGATTTTTAGATTATTTACTTGGTAATCTTTCCTTCTGCCTAATGTGCCAGAAACTACCTGAAGACTTAGTCTTCCCTTGGTCTTCAGAAGCTTAGAGAGGTACATTAACTTGCTCAGGCATTCAGGGCCACTTAGTGAGTTGCAATAAATATTAACACAGAGGAAAACATACTTTATTTTAGCTAAAGGGCCCAGACTCATACTATTAGATACTATAAATCTAATTTTTATTTTCATTAAGGTGATGTTTGCACATATTTATAAAAGCTAAACGGTGCTAAAAGGATATTAAGAAAAACAATAACACCCTACTCTATCCCTGCCAAACTCTGCAATTGATACTGAGGATTAAATTCTTCCAAATTTTTAACATTTCTTATGGTATATGTTTATACTAAGAGCTCATGATTTATTAGGTTTTGACGTAATCTAACACATTTTATTAATGTAAATGAGCGTCAGGTGCCCTTGTACATTTATTCTCCTTGTAGCCTCTGAATATATTCTTATAAAGCAATTTTCGATTAAATCAATATTCAGTGTTCCTTTGCTGCTACAATAAAAGTATGGTTCATGGCTAAGCCAATTAGCATACCAAAATCTCATTTCCCTCATCCTGAAATAAGTTTAGTTAAGTTGTTTAGATAAATAATATACCAAAATATTTAAATTTTTCTCTGGAATTTGCTTTCTAATATACTTGTTACTAGTTTTTTAAATCATCACTAATCTTCACATGTACTCTTATATCCTTCAACTCGTTTTTTTCCCACAAATTAAAGGACATTTCTTTTCCTCCTCAAGATTTAGCTTGTGAGACTTGAACCTCCAGGACAGGTCTAACTTCATTGTTTTCGATTTCTGTCCATTTACATTTTGGAATGCGGCTCTGGAAAACTGATGGAATGCTCTGTGCATATGGGCAGGATGCCGACTAGGGGGCACCACCATGGGTCAATTGTGCAATGAGGATGCTATTTGGTTGTGGAAAGCTTAGTATGGGTTTCATTTTTTTCAGAGCACTTTCATTAATTTAGACACTGATTCTTCAGTCCCCTAAGAGATTGTTTGTTTTCGACTCCTACAATAAAAAGTACCACAAATTTAGTGGTTTAAAACAAAACATTTTTATTATCTCATAATTTTGTGGATCAGGAGTTTGCACATAGCTAAACTGGGTCCTCTACTTAGGGCCTCACAAAGCTGCAATCATGATGTGGGCAAGATGTTGGCTGGGTTCGGTTTCCATGTGGAGATTGAGATTGTCTTCCAAGTTCATTCAGATTGCTAGGAAAATTCAGTTCGTTGCAGCTGTAGTACTGAGGCTCTCAGCTTCTAGAGGCTGCCCTTCTCCAGCGTAACATGGCTGTATTCTTTCAGGCCTGTTGGAGAGCCTCTCAGATCTCAGGGAAGGACTAAATTCTCTTTTAAAGGATTCATTTAAGTAGGTTGGGCCTATCCAGGATAGTCTCCCTTTGATTAATTTAAAGTCAGATGATTAGGGACCTTACTTATGTCTTCAAATTTCTTTCATCTTTGTAATGTAATCTTGGGAGTGATATATTCACCAGGTTGCTTGCACTCAAGGGGAGGAGATTACATGTATGGGTATGAGTTGCTGGGGATCATCTTAAGAATTCTGTCTACCACAGAATTAATTTTAAGCCTATTATTTTGGTTTCCAGTGGTAGGAGAAAGGGCAATTCTGGATAACTTTTCCCAGTGAATCCCACTTTTTTCAGACCAGTGTCTCATCACTGTTCTTAATTGTGTGTGGTGTCACCCAACCCAGAGAATAACTCATCACTCCTACAAGGGTCAATATGGGTTCCTGAGATTCTATGAACTCTCCTGTTTTCAGAATCGTGCCTTAGCCTTCTGTTTACACGGTGCCTAGACCTCCAATTCTTCAGCAGAGACAAGTTTCTGAGGAATGAAATGGCTTGCCTTGTATAGGTAGCTCTGTCTGTGGCAGTTATGTTTACACTGCATCTGCTCTGCCAAGGCGGTTAGTGTTCTCCATCTGCTGTCCATCTTTATGTATTGTTGTAAAATATAGAATCTTGTTGTCATTTTTTAGTTTAAGTGTGTACCTTTTTTAAAAAAAAAATGAGTTTGTGCTTCCGTAAAATCATCTCCCTTATCATTTTCGAGGGGAAATGTGG
>NW_012150341.1:818949-821854 GCF_000956105.1 Propithecus coquereli | reverse complement strand
TAGTACTCCATGGTATACATATACCACATTTTATTAATCCACTCATGTATTGATGGACACTTGGGTTGTTTCCACATCTTTGCAATTGTGAATTGTGTTGCTATAAACATTCGGGTGCAGGTGTCTTTCTTATAGAGTATGTACTATAGTTTTTTCTCTTTTAAATGCAATCACATGAACTCTGCTTTTGTGTTTGGACTCCTTCACTGAACAATATGCTTGGAAAATTTATTCTTGTTGTGTTATAGCTATAGTTTGTTCATTTAAATGGAATTTGTAATATTCTATTACAAAGCAATACCAAAAAAATTTATCCAATCATGTAGGTAGATATGTGTGCTGGTTCCAGTTTGTAGTTATTATGAATAATGCTGTCACAGACATTCTTGTCCATGCCTTTTCATGCACATACAAATGCATATCTGATGTGAATATACCTCAAAATGGAATTACTAGGCCATTATGTATGAGTATGCTAAACTTGTTGGATAATATCCAAGGTGGTTCTGCCAAGTTACACTTCCAAAAACAGTGAATGAAAATTTCCATTTTCTCACATCCCCGGTAATGCTTTGTATTTTAGTTTTTTTTTTTTTTAATAGCAATTTTATGGCTATGTAGTATTGTTTAATCTTTATTTAAATTTTCATATTCATGATGATTAATAAGTTGAAATTTTTGCATGTTTATGGGCAATTAGAATATCCTCTTTTGTATAATCCCTGTTCATGTTCTTTTTACTTTTTTTTACCGAGTTTTATGACTTTTCCTTATTCCTCTGTAGAGTTTCTCTTTTTTAACTTTTTAAATATATTCTGAATACAACTTCTTTCTCAATTTTATGTGTTATACATATCTCTGCTTATGGCTTGCTTTTTCACTCTTTTATTGGTATTTTTTTATTCCATTCTTTGTTTTAATTCATGTGGTAATGATATTCTATTTTTTTAAATTTTTTTCAGCATATTACAGGGATACAAATGTTTAGGTTACATATATTGCCTTTGCCCTGCCCAAGTCAGAGCTTCTTATTTGTATTTTTATGCATATTATTATTATTAATGTAGTTGCATTTCCCAATTACTTTCTTAATGATTCTGTGCCCTATTAAAGAAATCTTTTATGAAAGAAATTGTAGATGACAAGATCAAATGGGAAAGATCCCATGCTCATGGATTGGAAGAATCAATATCATCAAAATGACCATACTGCCCAAAGCAAATTACAGATTCAATGCAATTTCTGTCAAAATACCAACATCATTTCTCACAGAGTTAGAACAACCAATCCTCAAATTCATATCATACCAAAAATGAGTCCAAGTAGACAAAGCAATCCTAAACAAAATGAACAAAGTTGGAGGCATTATATTACCTGATTTCAAATTATACAAGGCTACAGTAACTAACTGGCATGGTACTAGTATAAAAATATACACATAGATCAATGGAACAGAATAGAGAACTCAGAAATAAAGCCACATATATACAGCCAACTTATGTTGTACAAAGTCAACAAAAACCTACACTTGGGAAAGAATACCCTATTCAATAAATGGTGCTGGAAAATTGCATTGCCATATTCAAAAGAACGAAACTGGATCCCCATCTCTCTCCATATATAAAAATTAGCTGGAGAGGGATTAAAGATTTAAACGTAATACCTGAAACTATAAAAAATACTAGGAAAAATAAAACAAGGAAAAATTTTTTTGGACATTGGCCTAGGAAAAGAATTTGTAACTAAGACCTCAAGAGGAAATGCACCAAAAATATATAAACAAATAGGACTTCATTAAATTACAAAGCTTCTACACAGCAAAGGAAATAATCAACAGAGTGAACAGGCAACCTGTAGAATGAGAGAAAAATATTCACAATTCGTGCATCCAACAAGGACTAAAATCCAAAATCTACAAGTAACTCAAACAATTCAATAACAACAACAACAAATCAAATAACACACTAAAAACTGAGCAAAGGACATGAATATGCATGAATATACATTTTTCAAGAGAAGACATACAAATGGGCAACAAACAGATGAAAAAATTTTGAACATCTCTAATCCTCAGAGAAATGCAAATTAAAGCCACAATGAGATACCATGTTACACCAGTCAGAATAGCTATGATTAACATTAAAAAGTAAAAAAATAACAGATGTTGGCAAGGACACAGACAAAAGGGAATGTTTGTACACTGTTGGTGGAAATGGAAATTAGTGAAATCTTTATGTAAAACAGTGTGAAGATTTCTCAAAGAGCTAAAAATTGAACTTCCATTAAATCCAGCAATCCTACTACTGGATATCTATCGAAAGGAAAAGAAATCTTGATATCAAAAAGATACTGCACTCATATGTTTATGACAGCACTATTCACAATAGCAAAGGTATGAAATCAACCCAAATGTCAACAAGGGATAATTGGATAAAGAAAATGGAATACTTCTCAGCTGTAAAAAAGAATGAAATTGTGTCTTTTGTAGCAACATGGATGGAACTGGAGACCACAATCTTAAGTGAAATAAATCAGAAACAAAAAGCCAAATACTGCATGTCCTCCCTTATTAAGTGGAAGCTAAATAATGTGTACAGGTGGACATAGGGTATGAATTAATACAGGTTGGAGACTCAGAAATTTGTGAGGGTGGGAGGGCATGAAAGGTGAGGAATTATTTAATGGGTACAATGTACACTATTGGGTGGTGGGACAATAAAAGCCCAGGCTTTACCACTTAGTAATATATCCACATAACAAAACTACACTTGTACCCTTAAGTCTATAAACACTAAAAAAAAAAACAAAAAACAAAAAACAATCTTTGCTTACACCAAGATAACAAAGTTACACTTTCATGTTATTTTTTGGAAGACATTATTATCACTTTCACATTCAGAAAGAA
>NW_012150341.1:816722-817682 GCF_000956105.1 Propithecus coquereli | reverse complement strand
GCTAGAATGTAACACAACTATATACAAAATAAATAAATAAATCTTACCTTGCATCAAGCTCTACTAGTGATTAGCAAAGATTCCAAAAGAGAAGCTGTAGCCCTGTACTTAACGTTCACCATCATGTCTGGAAAGCCTCAAATATACCAGAGGAAACTGTCTCAGTCTCCGAATTTTCCTCATCAGGACGCATTTTGAGTTCAGAGAGATGAGAGCAAAAAGTGGTTTCAGGTCACTCTAGTGTTTGTGGTCTATGCCATTAGCTATAGCTAAAAAGCCTACATAAGTGACAACATTCTCCAGTACATTTGAGGTTCTTAAATCCAAAAGTACACGTCTATTTACCAAAAAAATCCAAACATAGATATTTTCTGTTAAAAGTCTTCCTTAGAAAAGAAATCAGGACATAGCCTAGGCCTAAAATATCTTATCTTCCAGGCAGGATCTTCCAAATCCTACACATTTGTTTACACAGAGGTCTAATCAAGGTCAAAACAGTTTCACCTGCCACTGAAGATGGAGCCAATGAGTTACCATGCTACTTGTGATGAGCTTTTCCACTTTGATTCTCTTATTGCTTTATCTATTATAACCAATTGTTTTAGGTCTTACTGTATTTTCACAATACATTATATTATGCCCAATGTTTCCATACTTTTGAAGAACCTTTAGTACACTATCCAAATTTAGCTTTTCTTTTTCCTGCTTCATCATGTCTTCTGATGAAAACGTACTCATATCATAATAATTTAGGATGTTCTTTCCAGAATAGAACCTCAACCTACTATCAACATAGCATAACACTTATGCTTAGTTTCAATTCTAATAACACTTGAAATTTTACCTCTTTCAGAGATAATTCCCTAAATGCTTGCAATAAGTGATATTTTCCTCATGCCACAAAATAATGCCCCTATAATATCCTATATGCCTCCTCCTTTGAAATAAATTGAATAATTA
>NW_012150341.1:812219-813707 GCF_000956105.1 Propithecus coquereli | reverse complement strand
ATTAAATATGCTTTTAAATGTCAAATATTTTACTTACCATACTTACTATATTTTATAGATAGTTATAATTCAAGAATACCTATAGATCTGAAATATATCAAATAATTACATTGGGAGAGGTGATTGCAATTAATGACAATTATTGAATATTAAGGTTTTTGTTTTATTTTCTACATACCTGCTGGGCTTTTAGTTCATTTTCAAAACCATGATCCAGTTCTCAGTTGATGAGTTTAGCCTTACTGCTTTCCTCCTTTTCCTGTCAAAACCAAATTAAATACTATTAAAACTCAACAATAAGTAAAGAACCAAATCAATTAAAAAAATGGACCAAATACCTTAATAGACACCTCACCTAAGAAGATATATAGATGGCAATTAAGCATATGAAAAGATGGCCCAGATCATATGTCATCAGTAAAATGCAAATTAAAACAACAAGGAGCTATGACTACACACCTATTAGAATGGCCAAATCCAGAAAACTGACAACACCAAATGCTAAAAAGGGTGTAGTGCAACGGAAACTTTTATACACTGCTGGCAGGAATACAAAATGGTACAGCCCCTTTGGAAGAAAGTTTGGCAGTTTCTTACAAAACTACAATATTCTTAATATATAATCCATCAATTGTGGTCCTCTGCATTGAGTTGAAAACGTATGTACATCCAAAACCTATACATAGATGTTTATAGCAGCTTTATTCATAATTTCCTAAACTTTGAAGCCACCAAGATACCCTTCAGGGGATAAATGGATAAGTAAACTGTGGTATATCCAGACAGTGGAATATTACTCAGTGCTAAAAAGAAATGAGCTTCTGCAAGAAGGAAGACCATAGGGGGAAAAAAAAGAAAGAAAAGAAAAAAGAAAGAAAGAAAAAGGAAATGAGCTATCAAGCAATGACAAAACATGAAGGAAACTTACATGCATATTACTAAATGAAAGAAGCCAATCTGAAAAGGCTGTATACTGTATGACTCCAATTATATAATATTCTGGGAAAGGCCAAATTATGGAAACAGTGAAAAGATCAGTGATTAACAGGTGTTGGTGGAAGGAAGGGGTAAATAGGGAGAGCACGCAGGATTTTTAGGACAGTGTAACTATTCTGTATGATACTATAATGATGGGCATATGCCATTAAACATTTGCCAAAACTACTGAATGTATAACATTAAGAGCAAACACTGATGTAAACTATCGACTTTGGGTAATAATGTTGATTAAATATAGGCTCATCAATTATAGTACATCTACAACTCTGTTGGGGAATGTTGATAATAGGGGAGGCTGTTCATGTGTGGGGCAGGGGTGTGTGGGAAAACTCAGTACCTTCTGCTGAATATTGCTGTGAACCTAAAACTGCTCCAAAAAATGAAGTCTATGAAAAGCAAAGAAAAAAAAGAACAAAGAAAAAATTACCTCAGAAATGTTAAGCTTTTTTAAAAAATAAGAGTTCTAGAGAATGATGGTATTAAATTGTT
>NW_012150341.1:808717-809939 GCF_000956105.1 Propithecus coquereli | reverse complement strand
TGAATAAAGGACTGCTCCAAATAGATTCTCCAACTTGAATTTTTGAGACCACAGTGGGAATGTGAATCAATCTTAAATCCATATGGAGAATAATTGTGGATCCAAGTTCAGGGGAGATTGTTGTTGTTTTTTCCCTGCTACTCGGTGTCAAGGCTGTACAGACAAGAGTTTTTGCTGCCTCTTTCAGCAGGGTGGTTTTATTTCTTATGAATACATACAGGGAATGTGATAGCATTTTGAGTTCCATCTTTATGTACTTTGCAAATTGGATGGATCCTTGGACTTATCTCCTTTCTATTCTGCCCAGTATAAATCTGAAAACAATAGCTAAGGGATACAAAATTTCCACAAATACTATCCATTCCATTCTTGCTTTAGTACCAGGTTTTCTGCTATTATTTTTATTTTTCCTCAACTATCTTGCTAGCCAACTAAACAATGCATATAAGGTTAGCTTTTATATTTTTCTTGTATTTTTATCCAGCCTATTTTAGTTGTTTTCATGCAGAACAGGATTTCCTTGTTTTTCCTTGTTAATGATAGTGGCCGGCTTTATACTGTGACTCTGATTACAACACATAGAATATGGCAGCCAAGTAAGTGGAAAAAAACAAACAGTATTTACAATTATCCTATGAACAATATAAAAATATTATATTCTATATTATGTCATCCCGATTACATGGAATATTTGATTACACATAAAATCCTGTATGCATGACTATATAAAAATTTAAATAGCTTAAATATAATATGCTTAGGATAGTATTTGAGAAGGAAATAATGCTAAATGAAGCAACTATTTATTAGTGTTTTGTTCATCCAACCAAACCTGTTTCCTATGAAATACGAATGTACCACAAATGAGGCTTGTATTTATTTCTTAAATTCCTCAAACATACGTTGGCAATTTTTTTTTACAATTTTATTAGATATAAACATATGACAAAAAACTAAATGCAATTGTAATACTAATTTGCACACAAATTGGCTTATTAAAAAATAAACTAAACTAAAATCTAAGAAAACTTCTCCTAGTCTTGGCTCTTCCATGAACCTCTGCATAATCTGAGTACTCAAGTAGTGCTTTCTTTGCCCTTAAAATGAAGAGAATATGGTTAAATATTCGCTAAATTCCCTTACATATTGTAAAAGCTTGTGTTTTTACATCTTTACAGATGAACTCCAAAATGGTTGGCTCCTTTTTTAAAATTAAGAATCT
>NW_012150341.1:806530-807672 GCF_000956105.1 Propithecus coquereli | reverse complement strand
TGTTTGTTTGCCATGTTTCTTTTTAAAAGTTTAGCAATCCCATTACTGGGCATCTACCCAAAGAAAAACAAGACATTCTATAAAAAAGATATCTGCACTAGAATGTTTACAGCAGCACAATTCACAATTGCAAAGATGTGGAAACAATCCAAGTGCCCATCAATACATGAATAGATTAATAAAATGTGGTGTATGTATACCATGGAGTTCTACTGAGCCATAAAAAACAATGGTGCTTTAGTACCTCTTGTATTATCCTGGGTAGAGCTGGAGCCTGTTCTACTAAGTGAAATATCACAAGAATGGAAAAACAAGCACCACATGTATTCACCATCAAATTGGTATTAATTGGTCAACACTTACGTGCACATATAGTAGTAACATTCATTGGGTGTCGTGCAGGTGGTGGTGGGGAAGAGAAGATGGGTATATTCACACCTAATGGGTGTGGTGCGCACCGTCTGGGGGATGGACATGCTTGAAGCTCTGACTCAGGTGGGGCAAAGGCAGTATATGTAATTTAAACATTTGTACCCCTGTAATATGCTGAAATAAAAAATTAAAAAATGCAATAATTAATTCTTTAATTCCTCATTTAATAGAATATTCGAATTTAAGTTATGACCATCCAGAATAGAGATTATATTTTCCAACTTTTCTTTTAGCTAGATGTGGGCATAAGACTATTTCACACCAACAATATAAACACAAAAATGATATATGAAATTTTGAGTGTTGCCCTTAAAGAGAATAATTGTGCTTTCCATTTTTCTCCACTTCCTTCTGGAGAGGAGAAGATTAAACATAGTTTTAGATTATGAGATGAAACCTGTGTTTAGAGAATAGCAATGCAAAAGATAAAAGAAACATGGATCTCCAAACATGTAACCACCATATCAGCTTTGTCCTTTTGTTTGATACAGGAATAAGTTCTTTAAGACATTGATGTTTTTGTTTTTTCATAATAGGAAATATTTGTATCAACTGATGTAATTATAGATACAATAGAATAAGCATACATAATAGGTATCCCTGACACATATTTTTTCTCTTGACTCATAATTCTCAGAAAACAATGTACTGAAAGTGTTACAATTCAATAAATCACTTCAAGAATGCTGTAAAATATATGAATTAAGAAG
>NW_012150341.1:791241-805356 GCF_000956105.1 Propithecus coquereli | reverse complement strand
ATATTCAGGTCCAATATTTTAAATGAAAATATAATACATATTGACTTATGTTCTACTTTGGTTCTTGCATCCATGTCATAAGCATCTCTGAATTTTTTTTACTTGAAAATTGTTATACTTACAGAACATTTGCAAGAAAGTATACAAAATCATTATACATGGTTACAAAGACTTCCTAATAGTCAATATTTTACCATAGTTGCAGCATCATTCTCTCTCTCATGTTCTATCCATGTACATTAATATTTTTCTGAAGTATTTAAGAAACTGGACACGATCTGTGATAGCCCTTAAAATACTTCTATGTTTAATTCCTAAAAACAAAGACATTGCTTACACAGAGTATACCTATCAAAATCAGGAATTTAACATTGATAAATATTACCATTATAAGAGACCTCATTCATTTTTGGTGAGGGATTAAATCCAAAATCATGTGTTGCATTTAGGTATCTTGTCTCCTTAGTCTCCTTCAACGTGGACCTGTTCCTCAATCTTTCCTTATTTTTGCTTCCATGACCTGGATACTTTCAAAAATTACAGGTTAGTTACTTTGTAGAATGTTCCTCGTATTTTGTTCACAGATGATTAATTTAGAGCAGTAATACTATGGAAGTGGTGCAGTCACTTCTCAGTCAATTCAGTGTTATCAAGGGACACACAACACTCATTTGACTTATTACTCATGATATTATTTTTCAACACTTGGTTCATATGTTACCAACAAGATATCTGCACTTTAAGTAATTATATTGTTTGCGGTGTGATACTTTGCATTTATATAGATAACTTGTTTCTCACAAAACGACCACCTAATAATTTTGGAACTTATTTTGAGTCTTGCCTGAATCCATTATTGTCATGATTTTTGTCAGATGGTGGCTTTTTAATTCAACTAAGCCTCTATTTATTTTATTAGTTGACATTATACTGACAGGTAGAAACTTTTTTTTTTTTCTTTCTTTCTTACTTTCTTTCTTTCTTTTATTTATGTATTTATTTTTTGGTTTGCTTTTGTCAGTATGGACTCTTAGATTCCTCTTTTTATTTTATAGTTCATAATCCTTAACTTTCATTATTCATTTTAATGTTCAAACCATCCCAGTTTTTGGTCAGTTCCTTTCCCACCTTAACCTGTCCTGTCATTCATAGAGAACTTTCTTACTTTTTGCACAATATATTTCAGGCTCAACTTGCACTATTCTTGTCCCAGCACTGCACTGAACCATTTATTTCCAGAAATTCCAGCTTCCTGTTGCTGGGCATTAAGTTTGCTACTGGAGTATCTTTGATTATAGGTCCTTGACAAATATTGGTGGAATTAAAATTGAAAAATTAGTTTGGCATAATTGTTGATAAATATAAGTAAAATGTTAATTTTTAAATGTATTACCATGTATCTTTATTTAGAGTTTCTTCTTATATGTATGAAATTATTTACCATTTTTATTTAAAATTTATAATTCTTAACTTTCATTATTTATTTTAGTGCTCAAAATTTCCCAGTTTTTGGTCAGTTTCTGTCCCATGTTTACCTGTCTCATCTTTCTTAGGGGACTTTCTCATTTTTTGCAAAATATATTTTAGGCTCAACTTACACTATTCTTGCCCCAGAACTACAAGGGGACATTTATTTCCAAGAATTCCTGGTTCCTATTGCTAGGGATTAAGTTTCCTACTGGATTGTCGTTGATTATAGATCTTTGACAAATATTGGTGGAATTGAAAGCAAAAAATTATTTTTGGTATAACTGTTGATAAATATAAGTAAAATTTTGATTTCTTAAATATGTATGTTTATTAATAATGTCTTCTTATATAAATGAAATTATTTACAATGTTTACTTAAAATTTATAAGAGTATCTATACAATTGGAGAGCAGAAAATGAGGTATATCTCTTTTTAATAAGAAAGGGAAACCAACTATACATTTTTGACAGAAACTAAATTGTTGAGACAATTCTATTTGTAATTACAATAGATAAATCTATAACCAAAAATAGTTTCTTACACATTTTCAATATGTTTATGATAAGGAAATTTATGTGTAAATGATGAACAGTTCAAGGTTTAAATCTGATTGCATCACATTGAGATAAAATATTTTATAAAGAAGAAAAGCTATTAAAATTAATTCAAATGAACAACATACCAATTTAAAAGAAACATGTGCTTTAATTTGTTAAGCTCTAACCTTTTCTGAATTAGAAAAATACTTTGACACAAACACTTTACAAATGTCAGCAGAAAATCCATATTCCATTTCTTCACATTGGTTTTGTTACATTGTGCTTGCTGATATTCGACAAGGGATAAGTTGGGATTGATTTCTTCTGCCACTGCTCTTTTCTATTGTATTATGGGAAATTAAAGGGCTAGAATGAACTGAATCCTTCACAACCCCACAGTCACTCAAGTGGACAAACCCACAAAAGATAAATCTATCTGCTCTCTGGGTCTTCAAGATCAATAGAAATTTTAGGAATAACATATTACTTTAAAGCAATTATGAAAATATTAAAGTCTGTGAAAAAGAGACGTATTACTTGTATACTTCATAAAAATGTTTTTAAAATTAAAGTTAATTTTATATTTTGGGTGAGATTTTTTAAACCTATACCCAACCTATCCCCACACAAATGCATCCAAAGTTGAATACTAAATTCTAGCAGTCATTGTTTCAGAAAATTATGGATACTTGAAGGGAGCTCAGAGAAGATTCGAATATTCTTAGACATCAGGAAAATCCAGTTTAAAGGAAGTACTATATTTAATCAATGTATGAAAAATTTAACATGGATAAGATAGGGAATAATGTACTTTGATTACTTCAAAGGTTATTTAAATTTAGGTAATGTTTAGTGAAAATCTAAATTGGTAGAGTGTTTTTAATGGAATTAAATTTATCAAAATCTTTCAAAGAATATCCATATATGCCCTTTGACCTAAACATGTAATTGTTAGAAATATACCATTTGAAAGTACTTGTAAAATTATGCTAAGTTATGATATATGCCTTGAGATGTTCATTGCAACGTCTTTTGAGTGGCAGAAAAATGTTGCATTTTATAAGACTGTTTAAATAAATTTTGATGCATCCATATGAAGAAACATAAAAGAAATAATACATAGCCATTAAAAATAGTTATTCATATAGGCCTTAAAGTAAAAATCTCCAAAGAGATTAACACTCAGTATCAATAAGGGCAAGATATATAATGTTGTGTTTTATGTGTTCACTTAGGTATAAAAAATAGATATACTGTATAGTATAAAGAGCTTAAATTGCATTTGAATTTTGAAGGAGTATGAATAGTAGTTACCTTTGGGAAGAGATATTGTGGTATGGGAATTGGAAAGAACTTAATTTTCATTATACACATTTTTCCATTTTATAATTTTCTAACTAGATAGAAAGATAAATAGATGAGTACATGTTCTTATAAAATAAGTGCTTCAAGTAAATTCAAATAATAGAATAATTTTCTGTTGAAGACTCTGTAAAATGTTTGAATAAAAACTGAGGGAATTAATGAATAATGTGAGCCTTCTAAAAATTGATTGGGATTGATGCAATTTTAGGGTTTAGGTTTTAAGAAAAGAAAATGCTGTGTTAGAAACAGGAATTATATAGTAACATAGAGTGTCATTATAAAATGCTCCATTTACTTTCAAGAAAATAATCAAACAACAAATGGTTGTATGTAAACCTACAGCAAAAAAAGATTTGCATTATTATTCTCAGTTGCTTGCTTCAAATGTAATCATTAGATTTAAAGAATACAAGTAAAAAATGGAAATGTGTTGATTATTGACAAATGTGTATTTCTTTGTTTGATGCATTTTGTCTATCTCCTGTTAGGGTCAAGACATGGGTTTATCTGAGTTAACAAATAAATGCTATTCACTTTAGAATTGTGAGTCATAGATTGGCTAATTGTTCCTTCTCGCTGTAGATACAAATATTTTTTTTCTATCGCCTTGATGTTTCCATTGTTACGTGCATATGCCCCACTTCCTCCCCCAAACACCTACCTATATATTTACATATTTTGAAATGTTAATAGTAAGTTGCCATATATATGAAATCAGGATTTATCATATATTTTGTTAAGTGAAGGCTGTTTGATGGTTAATTTTTTGTCAACATGAAGGGTATTATGAGATTAACTTATTAATTAGTAAAGTAAATTGTCCTTCATAATGTGAGTGGAATTTAACCAATTAATTGAAGGTTAAAATAGAAGAAAAAAGCTGACTTTCCCCTGGCTGGGAGAATTCTCTAGTAGATTGCCTCCAGACTTTATTGACATCATTGACTCTTCCTGGGCCTCCAGCAAGCCAGTCTGCTTTGCAGATTAAACTTGCCAGCCTCCATGACCACATGAGCCAAATATACACACACATACGTATGTGTGTGTATATATATATATATCTCCTATTGCTTCTATTTCTCTGGAGAACCCTTACCAATACAGACTCTTATCTGATCTATAGGCTACTCAATTCAGATAAATAGTAGGTTTTCATAGCAGATGGTACAATATAATATTTTTTATGATAAGGAATAGTGAATTTGTGATTTATAGTATTCTAAAAATACGTAGAAAGTATATATTCACAGAAACTTATAAGTGATCCAATCATGTACTCTAAAAAGTTTTCTGGATACAGTTTTTCGTATCTATTGAACCATATTCTTGCACAGTAGTTCAAATAAATGATGGGTCAGCAAATGTGGTTTGAGTAAATACATAAATGAGATACACAATTCAAATATTGGTATATATTTATGTTATTTAATTTCTTTTTCTTGTCCCACAAATAAACATCCATACTTTCTATTGGCAGTGGAAAACATAAACTTTTAAAGGATTTGAATCTAGTTGCCTTTTGTTTCAAGTCCATAAGATAAGAGATGTGGAAAATTCTCTGACGACTGAATCGTGTTAGTGATAAGAACTGATATTTAGAGGTAGGATCACCCTAGCTCTATGCTCTATATCCCAAGTAACAGAAGTGCTTATACATTTTATAGCTGTTTGTGTGTGCATGTGTGTATGTGTGTGTGTGTGTGTGTGTGTGTGTGTTATTTCAGCAACTTTATAAATCAAGGGACTTGTGGAACAGCTCCTCTTGTCCAGCTCTAAGGACAGTTCTAATCAAATCTACACATACCTTGGAAATCTGGACTTGAAAATTTGTGTCATCTTTTCTTTTGCATCTATGAAAATTAAGAACCTAATTAAATAAGAGCTTTGATACATGCTTATTGAACTTTTACTTGATTCAAATTTCAGTGTTCTGCACATTCTATATGCATCTTAAAATCCTAAGAATTGGTCACTTGGATGTTGTAAATGTTCAATTCATAAACATCTCCCCTTGTTAGACTGCTACCTTCCAGGAAAAAAATTTCTGGGTTATATGCTGATGTTTATTTTTAAAATGACATGGATCAATGACCAAAGAGTTTAAGTATTTATTTCCCTGGATATATATTATCCTATTGCTTAGTAGATGGCAACGATATGATACTTACACCTTTGTGATTAAGCGCCTGTTGAACTTTAGATTGCAATAATCAGAGGGCTGTTCAATTTAAATTTTAGATTATTTAAGAAGTCTTCAGCAAAAAAGACATTATAATATGTGATGATTACTGTAGATGTTATGAAAAAGGCTGTTAAATCCAGTGGGAATGTTCATCAGCATACCGTAATCAACAACTAGAGAGAATGCTTAATTACAGTTATTTGGGTGACAAGTTGATGTAGTAGTGGCAGTGAAAGCAGAAAAGCATGCCTGGATTAACACTTGCGATATGTAAGAGGATATCAAAATGCATCAGTATCAATGAGGATGTCTCATTATATGGCTGTTTATATTAATTTGTCTTACTCTACAAATTCTAAATGCAATCCTCATCATTACTTAAATTTTTCTGAGAGAATACTATATTTTGTATAAGAAATAAAATTTAAATTATTAAAACAGGCTTATTTTATTCATTTCATATTATTTATATTATTTAAAAACTTATCCAGTGTTTAGTCATTACAAAATAACAACAATTTGACCAGCACCTTACTTCAACTTCTTGATAGTATTGGATACATATAATTATTTTTGATTTATTAAATAAAACTTTATTATAACCCATGTATTTGAAAGGAAGTATCTTTAAAAGTTCTTATTTATTATTCATGTTAGTTTTTTTTTTATTTCAGCATATTATGGGGGTACAGATGTTTAGGTTACATATGTTGCCCTTGCCCCCCTTCCCCCTAAGTCCGAGTTTCAAATATGTCCATCCTTCGGGTGGTGCGCATTGCATCCTTTGTGTATGCAAATACCCGTCCCCTCCTCCCTCCTCCCCCCTCCCTTCTCCCCCTTCTCCCCTCCTCCCTGCCCAACATCCAATAGATGTTATTCTTATATGTGCGCTTATGTGTTGATTTTATAAATAATTAAACTTGAAGAAAGCACCTTTTAAATACTGGTTGTATTAGTTTCCTACGGCTGCTTTAACAAATGGTGTGGCTGTAAGCAACAGACATTTTTACGCTCACAGTTCTGGAGGCCAAAACTGTTGAAATCAAGGTGTAATAAGCTGACGCTCCTTCCAGAGGTACTAGGGGAAATTTCATTCCTTGTCTCTTTCAGCTTCTTGAGGCGACCAGCATTCCTGGACTTGGTGTATTGCTCCAATCTCTGACTTTGTGGTCACGATGCCTCCTCTTTTTCTCTGTGTATCTCTCCTCTGTGTCTCATAATAGGGGCCCCCAACCTTTTTGGCACCAGGGACCAGTGTCATGGAAGACTCTTCCACGGATGGGAGTAGGGGAGGTGGAGCTCAGGCGGTGATGCCAGAGATGGGAGCAGCGCTTGTAAATACAGATGAAGCTTCTGTTGCTTCACCTGTCGCTCACCTCCTGCTCTGACCCAGTTCCTAAATTTTATAGAAGACAATTTTTCCACGGATGGGAAGAGGGGAGGGGAGAGGATGGGCGGAGCTTAGGTGTTGATGCGCAGCCAGTTCCCAACAGGCCATGGACCGATATAGGCCACTGCCTGGGGTTTGGGACTGCAGTCTTACAGGACACTTGACGTTGAATTTAGGGCCTACCCAGACTATCCAGGATGATCCCTTCATCTCCAGATCCTTAACCAGATTACATCTGCCAATACTCTGTTTTCCAATAGGGAGACACTTATAGGTTCCAGGGATTAGGATGTGGACATTCCATTTTGAGGGCCATAATTCAGCCCACTACAACTGGCTTATCTAATAGCATAATCAATATTATATTTTCTATTCAACAACATGTGATTTTTGAAAGCAGATTCTAATAGTATACAACAGGTTAATTAAGTGACTATGATGTACTTTAAAATGTTTTATTTATGAAAATGAATGCCATATTTCTGGGTTACAACCAATTCCTTAAAACTTTCATTTGAACAGAAAATGGCTTGCTTAAATATTAATGAAGTTATTTTATTACCTTTGTTATGAGTGCATTGAAATACTTCATCCCTACTGATTATAAAAATACATATTTATTTCAATTTCAAGAAATGACCATATAGTTATTTTGCCATTCTATGAGCCAAGTGCTATAGTAGGCAAGAAAATAAAAGCTCTGCAGGTGTTTAGAACTCTACTAAAGGAGACATAATAGAAAGCAATAGTGTAATTATAATATAATACAATATTGTAAAGTTTGGACACATGTACACAAATGCACACATATAATGAAATAGAAGAAAGAAAACTGTAATTTATCTTGATCATTGGGCATTTAAGCAAAATTTTAGGGGGTTATGTAGTATCTGAAAAATGTTTTTTAAGGTAAATGAGATTTTGACAAACAGAAAAGGCATTCTGGATGAAAAAAATAGTGAAAAGAATGGAGCCATAATGATATCCAATTGCTATATAATAAATGGGTTTACAATAGAATAATCTTGGTGGGATTTTTCATGTCTTGTTATAGAGCTTAGACTTATAATTGGTAAAGGAAAGTAAAAAAAAAAAAGAAATTCCAAAAGGATAAGGGTGTGACATCATACAATTTGTATTTTAGTGAAATTATCTGATAACAATGTGGAACATGAGTTAAAGGTGGTTAAGATTTGAAGTAAGGATATATTCTTCTTTATATATTCCAATGAGAGATAATTATAATCCGAATTTTTGAAAGAAAAGTATAAGTGGAAACAAAAATGTGATTTTAAAAACTATCATGTCTTGAAAAGTGCATATGCAAACTCAGTTGTAATTCAAGTCTGCTGCATACAAACCACATAACAAGGAAACTCCAACACTCTGAAACTAACCTATAGAAATCATGTTAATAATTCAGTTCACTACAATTAGTGAAATAATTATGAGAAAAATTTAACCTAATAGATGATCTGACATGTCAAATAGCAGTAATCATACAAGGCATATTCTCTCATTATAATACAGTTAGTAAAATTTAAGAAAAAAACTAAAAAAAAATTATTAGATCACCAAGTAATGCAGTCAATCATTTTACAGAAAATGAAAATAAGAACTCTAAATATTAAAAAATAATCAGATTTTACCAAAGTTATTCTTACAGGTATATCTACACTGTTAAAGATTTTTGTTATTAGAAAATAATCATTTTATAGCTGTCTTTACATAAATAATAAAAATAGTGTATCAGCAAATTCCAAACTGGAAATAAAAGAGAAATTTAGAAATTAGAAGAGAAAAAGTGAGAACAATCAATGAACAATGAAAAGTTGCTTTTGAAGAAATCATTTTGATTAATAAAAATATTGAAAACTGATCTCCCAATCAACTTTAAATTTGTGAATGTATAATATTGGATTCTTAGTACTTTTATGTGCACATTAATGTTTTGCTGAATATATTTTCCAAAGGAGAGAACAGGTAAGAAAGGAGGAAAGAAGAGAGAGAGGGAGGGAAGAAAATGAGAGAGAGGGAGAGAGAGAAGGGGAGAGAGAAAGAGAGGGAGAGGGAGAGAAATACAAGCTACACAAGAAGGTAACATACAATATTTTATGGTATTTTTTTGAATTACATTTTCTGCAATTGTCAAGATTACATATTATCTTTAATCTAAGATTGTTGGCATCTTCAGTTGACTTATTATTTAAGCTAAAATATTACTAAATGATACAATACTTTTTCGACAAACAGTGAAGTTCCTGGGATACTCAGAGCAAACTCTGCTAAATGAGTGTATTCTGAATTCTAATTATTTCCATCCTTAAATGTTTTCACATTCAGTGAACTATTTTCTTAGGTACTGACGGTTGACAAATTTGTGTAGGACAAATTCCGTGAAAGAATTGTCTCTATTGCTAGTTCTTTCAAGCATTTCACCATATCTAAAAGAAGCAAAACCATGCCTATTCAATGTTTATCAATTCAAAAGTAAAACATGATTTTATGCAGTTGAGAAGTTTGACTCAAAAGATTTTTTCTATAAGACAAAATATGTCAAAGCAAAAATGGAGACTTTCAAGGTTAAGTTTTGCATACCATTTGAGTTTTGCCTACTTTTGTAGGAATAAATTTTGATGTCATCTTTTATACAACACATAGTTTTATAATGCAATTCCCTAAGAGCTATAAAAAAGGTAGTTTATCACTTCTTTCAATGAGAAACTTGAATTGATATTTTCCAAATTATTTTGAGACATACAAAACCAAATTTTAGATGGCTGTGCATTCATTTAATATCATTTTAAGATACTTATTTTATTTAAAATGTTACTCTTCAAAGACAAAAATATTCCTGAAATCCAGTTTATTACTATTAATAATGGCAAAGAGAAATTGAGATCTGACATGCAAAATCTTTTTAACCCAACACCAGCCTTTTCATAAAAGTCTGTAGTTTTAGTTATTCTATACGCGTATATCTATAATATTGGTTTATTTTGATAACCATGAATTATATTTTTGGAGAATACACAAACTTGTTTTGATGCATAATAAGTTAAATATGCACTTAAGCCAAAATTTTGTACTCCACGAAAATTAGTGTTTTTATTGTCAAACAGAACAATGAAACAAAAAGGAACCTGAGTAAAATGATATACATAATTTAAAAAATATCAGTGATTACATTAAGTAGAAATAGATTAACTATACCCAGTAAACATAATTTCAGAATGGATTTTTCAGAATCAGCTTTACATTGCTTAAGAGATAGATATATAAAACACTTTTTCAGAGAAAGATTGAAAATAAAACCATGAAAATCATTAGCCTTATAATCATTAATGGGACAAGAAAGCAAGCACAGCTATATATATCTCAATCAAATTGACAAAGAAAAAAACATAATGGAAATAATGACACTTCATAATGATAAGAGTTTCAATTAAACACAAATTGTAAGAATTTTAAGCTTCATGTGCCTAATAACATAACCTCAAAATATAAAACAAAAATAGAACTACAAGAAGTGGGAACATTCACAATTATATAGAGTTTTTAATGCATTCATTGATAGAAACAGAAGTCAAAAAGTCATTAAGATTTGGCTATCACAATTAGTAAATGGGAATAAATGGGCACAAATAGAACAATGCATACAAGACCTGTGATATGTGCACCTTTTCAAACATACAGAGACCTTTACAATAAATTAACTATATGCTGAACCACAAAGTCTAAACAGTCTTTTCTTGTTGCTTTCATCTTTGTTGTTTTTGTTAGTGTGTTGGAGTGCGTGTGTGTGAAAGAGACACACATAGAAGCTGATTCTAAAATTAATGTGCTAATCAGAATATATTCTTGTGAAAAAATAAAATGGGAAGATTGCTATATCAAGACTTAAAAACTTGCAATAATGAAAACAGAGTGACATTGTAACAAGTGATAAATGGGCCCAGGAGGAACATATTACCTTTTTGTAAAATGATCCTGGATCAACTGGATGTCCATACTAAGAAAGAAAGTTAAATTTAATCCCAACTTTAACTATCAGTAAGGAAAGACAATCCAGTAGATAAATATGCAAGAGGCTTGAATAAGCATTCTACGAACAAGATGTCCAAATATTCATATTAATTTAATTTCTATAAAATGTCTCTTATTAGCTAAAATGATGTAATTAATGAATAATTACTCCTGTTACCAAGCTAACTCTCTGCATTTTTGTTATTGCCATACAATATGTTCCTACATGGGGTCAGTTGACATCAGTCATTATTAGGAGTCCAGAGAATTTTATTTACTGTTATGCAGTATCAAAATTCTCAAAAAGCAATTATATTCACAATAAAATTTACTTTATTTAATGCATATGTACTTGATAAATTATGGTTAGAGACAATGAGATACTCAGACAAGTCACTGGGCTAACTGAAGGATTGTGAGAAAATGGAGGTGCCTTACCCTAACCTTTATTAGCAGCTAAACAGAGGAAAATTTTTGAGAGAAAATGTAAAAAAAAGTAAACACAGGAGATTGGGAAATAATTAACATGGAAAACCAAAACCAAAACTAAAATCTGAAAGCAGATATGAAAATAACCAATTCACAAGTAAAGTGTGTTCACAGTTGAGAGATATGTTTTTTAAATATCATTAGTTAATTAAATGATATTTCCCATTTGATGGTTAAATGAGAGAAGGGAAGTTAAAGCAAGTAATTTATATTTAGTAGGAAGATTTGAGGCAGCCACTGACTGAATGATAGTGGTGCATAAATAAAGAAAGCACAAGAATTGATGAAGAATAATGAGAGACTAATGGATTTTGAAATCATGAGCATTTTTTGCACTAATATTCAGGATATTGAAATTTTACAGTTGATAGCTAGCTAGGAGTGGAGAAGAATACATTGTGTGATCTGCTTAGATTTCAATAAAAGTAGAAGGCTAAGCTGAGTGGCAGAATTGATATTGAAATGGGCGTGATCTATCATGTTATACTAATGCATCATGGAGGTGTTTAGGAAATCTTAATTTCTGGAACCCTAATGTCATATGATGTAGCTATACAAGCCTCTGCATTTTCTTAACATAAAAAAATAACCCATAGGAAATATATGGTTTTAGTCAATTTTGTGCCATTTACTATTTTCGTTTTCAGCTTTCTCCCTTCACATTCTTCTTTTCCTTTAGAGAAGATGGAAATCATATTGGTTTTAAAATCAATTGGGATGTATGCTTGTATCACTAAATATACTTAGTATATAATACTAAATATACTATACAGTATGGTGGCATAGCATGAGGTTTCAGTGGTTTCCATTTCATTTTCTGTGTATATGAATAGTGGCAAAAACTATATTAATGATTTAGCACTAAAAATAGTAGCAAAATTATGTTACACATTTACTTGAAAACTGACATACATTCTCAAAGATTAAGCATATGAAAAATATGAAATAGAACTGTACGATGTGTTCATTTCAAACTATAGTAAAAAGTAGAGACTGGTGTGCTCATTTGACATACACAAGATTAATATGTGGACTTGACCCTTTCTAATATTTAATCTAACCATAAACCTTGAAAATGTTTTGTTTTAATAAATATAACAGTTATAGTTAATGAGTTCAACAAATTATACTTAAACACTTAAATATACTTGACTCTTCATTCTTCCATGCTATTGTATTATGCAGTTCTCTTATAGAGAGTTTGGGAAAACCCCATTTATTTACTCTTCTTTCCTTTTATCAAGATATATTTGTGGTATGATATATTTTTATTCAAAGCTTATTTCTGTGATTAAAATGAAAATAATATACTTTTACATCATTGTCTTCGGACATAGAGGTCAGTGTATAATTGAATATTTAGGGAACATCTTATTTTTTTTAATTGGAAACTGTGTACCACAGAATAAAAAATTTGTCAGAGATTTAAAAAGGGAAAAAAAAAAATCCCTGCTAGTCAAGAATGTGAGAAAATTGAAACCAGTCAATTCCAGGTATGTTTCCTATCCTTCTATTTGCAATGACCCTTCAAAAGGCAAGCCACTGTCCAAACACTTGGGTCACACTTTCATTCCCTAACGTTCTTGCGCTTTCTCTCCTTGTTGCTCTGCACTTTCTCCCTCCATCTTCAAATCTTCAACCTCACTTCTCAAAACCTGCTTTCTTCAATATCATTTGTTATTAAGGAACATCTTCCAAATATTTCTTGACTCTTTGCCAAATGCTCTATTCACCTGCATATGCAAAACACACAAACCAGCAAATAATAGCAAACTTCGTTGTCCTTTGGTTTATGGATTTTCTTGGAATTGAGTCTGAAATATCTCTTATAGTCCATATTCATACCTAGTCAACACAGTATCATGTCAATGTAATCTATCGAATTCTGACCTGCAACCTCAAGCCGATCGAGGATTTTGTAATCTAGAAGAAAACATTTTACTCCATCCCAACTCCTGCCTTCACTCATCTTAGGACACTTTGTATAAACTACTTACCCTAAATGCTTCCCACACTTACTTCAGAGATTTTTATGTCCACTGTATCAAAACTCCCCATAATGCTAAACTCAGTATCTTGTCAGCTGCCATGAGTGAAACTGTAAACGCTAAAATCTTAGGATATGACTACTGAGAGCTTCCCTTTCAGTTTCCCATCTAGCACAATCCACAACCTGGGGGCCAAGCACTGCTGTAAATTCTTATTCAACGATAGGATCAAAACTTGTCTGAGATATTTGCCATAATTGATATTCATTCTCATATCATTATCTATCATCCTTCTATCTATCTATTTATTTCTCTTTCTAACTCACTTATTATACCTCACTGGTCTACTTCATGGATTCTGCTCCCTATACTTTCCTCTAGAACTTTGGTTCCATTCAGTCTACAGGTTCTCCCTTTGCGTTCTCAATTTCTTTTGATATTTCAAGTATCCTCTATAATCAGGTTCTCCCAAATATAGGTGGCTAGTCCACAGCTTGTCTGCAAATTTTTGTGCTGTATAATTTGGAACACATTTATTAAAATCCATGCAACATATATTTAATACATAGAGAATATATTTATGATGTACCAGGTAATGTTCTAGACATAGGGGTTACAGTGGTGAAGAATCGGGCAAGATCTTTGCCTTCTAGGAGATTATCTCA
>NW_012150341.1:788488-789681 GCF_000956105.1 Propithecus coquereli | reverse complement strand
AACAATCGTGAACTAGTACCTCTTACATTATTTTGGATGGAGCTAGAGCCCATTCTTCTAAGTGAAGTATCACAAGAATGGAAAAACAAGTACCATATGTACTCACCATTAAATTGGTACCAACTGATCAATACTCGGGTACACCCATGGAAGTAATATTCATAGGGTGCCAGGCAGGTGGGAAGCCGGTGGAGGGAATGGGTAAATTCACAGCTAATGGGTGCGGAGCACACTGTCTGGGGGATGGGCATGCTTGCAGCTTTGGCTTGGCTGGTGCAAAGGGAATATATGTAACCAAAATGTTTGTACCCCCATAATATTCTTAAATTTAAAAAAAAAATAAAAGACTTTCTGTGAGTGACCATAACAGTCATGGGACCTGTTGAATTTTCACCCAGTGACTTAGGAGAAACTTCCTTCTATGAACATATTTTAAATGATGAAGGAGACAAGATGAGGAAGGCTTATTTGAACTCAAGCTAAGTAAATTACGATATAAACTAGAGAGAGAAATAGGAGATCCTTTCCATGTGTCCTGCTTGTTCCATATACTGGTTATATTGTTATGGAAATACAGTCTGACAATATAGAGAGTGACAGAGGGAGAGGCTGGAAACATTAGATAAGGTAGCCATGGAAACACTTCTCAGCTGTATTTTTAATTACTTCCCATACCATTCTTATGAAAAATTATTTTATTTCAAGATCAGCACATTCAAAACTGGATTGATCGTATTTTCCCCAAATATGGCCTTATCTCTCTATTAAAAACTTGTATCTGAATATATTTTTAAAAACCCTTAAAACTCACTATTGAGAAAACAAACAATCTGAAAAAAACAATGGGAAGAAGACTTGAACTGACACTTCATCAGGGAAGTAATGCAATGGCAGATAAGTACGTCAGATGATGTTCAGTATCATGAGTCATCAGGAAAAAAGTGCAGATGAAAACCAAAATGCAGTATTTAACATTACACCTGTTAAAATAGCTAAAACTTAAGAAATTGATAATACAAGTATTAGTGATGATATAGAAGAGCAGGAGCCTTTACAAATTGCTGGTGGAAGTTAAAAATAGTAAAGTCACTTTAGAGATCAGTTCTTATTTTTAATGAAGTCAACAAGACACTTAACAATATAAACCAGCCATCCAACTTATACATATTTATCTAAGCGAATGAGAACCTATG
>NW_012150341.1:786387-787677 GCF_000956105.1 Propithecus coquereli | reverse complement strand
AAGATATGCTCCTTCAGATCTCTCACCCACTAAGTAAAATGACTGTTAGTTTCTTATTAGAAAATTATACCATTGTTTTTTGATAAGATGAAATCTTATCAAATCTTGTCTTTTCATAGTGAAATCTACTAATTTTGGATGAGAATATTTTTAAGCTGAATTGAATTATTTTAAGGAATCTGTGGGTGTGAATAAAAGCTTAGGGAAAGTTTTTAAAAGGCAATGTGAGTATCTATGGAGTGAGTGAGTTAACATTCAAAATCATCTATTATGAAACAAAAAGTTGGTTCTTTGAAAAAACAAACAAAATTAACACACTTCTTGCTAGATTAAGACGAAGCAGAAAAGAAAGGACTCTGATAAGTCAATCCGGAATGAAAAAGGAGAAATTACAACTGATACCATGGAAATACAAAATATCATCCATGCATACTATAAAACTCTCTACACACATAAAATGAAAACATGGAAGAAATGGACAAATTCTTCAAAACACATGGCCTCCCTAGGTTCAATCAGGAAGAAATACAATTCCTGAGTAGACTAATATCAAGTACCAAAATTGAAGCAGCAATAAAAAACATTTCTAAGAAGAAAAACCCAGACCATAAGGTTTCACATCTGAATTTTACCACACCTACAAAGAACTGGTGCCTGTCCTGCAGAAATTATTCCACAACATCAAGAAGGAAGAAATCATCCTCAACATGTTTTATGAAGCCAACATGACCCTGATACCAAAGCCAGGAAAGGACGCAATGAAAAAAGAAAACTACAGACCAATATCCCTTATGAATATAGACGCAAAAATTCTCAACAAAAACCTAGCAAACCGAATTCAGTTGCTTATCAAAAAAATAAACCATCATAACCAAGAGGACTTCAGCCCAGAGCTGCAGGGATGGTTCAACATATGCAAACACATAAATGTAATTGACCACATAAACAGAAGTCAAAACAAAGACCATATGATCCCCTCAATAGATACAGAAAAAGCATTCGACAAAATTCGGCACCCTTTTAAGATAAGAACGCTTAATAAAATAGGCATTGACGGGACTTACCTAAAAATGTTGTTGTTTTGTTGTTTTAAACTTGAGAGTGCTACTCTTTCCAGTTTTCTATATCCTTAAGTAGAAACATGAAATGCAATCGGGCTTTTTAAAAAGCTTAATCTAGTTTTTAAGACTATACTTATTTTTGGTGCATGGGTTACTATAAGTTGCTCCTTGATAGCTTGAGCTAGAAATCAACAATTTTTTCCCTCAATTATTAACCTTTCAGCATGTA
>NW_012150341.1:784149-786337 GCF_000956105.1 Propithecus coquereli | reverse complement strand
GTGAAATAATAATTTAGGATTTGTGGACACTTCTTGGTAAAAATTTTGAAGTCAGTACTTGACAGCAGAATTTAATTTGAAACATGAGCTTTTGCTTGGGTAAATAAGTCAGTATTTTGATACAAAAACTGCTTGTATCAGTTTGCAAATATTTCTTAAAGAAATGACAGAGTTGTTATTTTTGTTTTGTTCTATAGTTTTATCTTCCTGAAAACAAACAAAAACTTGAAACAAATATTAACAATTGTCAAATGACAAATGATTTTATCTTCAATTCTAATTTTAACATTTTAATAATGTAAATTCAGGTGGTCTTAATCTTTCATTCTGTCCCTGGTCATTCTTCAGCCCAAATGGGCGGAAAGATTATTGACCCCCCTGTTGACTCTGTAGGATCAGCTTTCTAATTGTGGCAGAGTTTAAGGTTGATACTGTAGAACTTAACAATCAAAAATTTCAAAACTTCTTTAATTTATAGGGAAATTTCTCCCTGCTAGTTTAAGGGTATGGGCAATTGTTTTCTACTGAAGGCATGTTTATTCTATCCACATTATTTTTTGTCAATTTCTCAGCTAATACAAGACAATTTTTTTCCAATATCTTTTTAGCATAGTGTACCTACGAGTGTCCTTTCTCTGGTGTGTACTAATTGGAGTAGGAGCATCCAGCTGTTTTATTTGTGAAACCATCAGGTTTTTTCTAGGCGTTTTCTGCTTTTGCTCTAAGTTTCCTTCCTATTGCTGAGTGAGGAGTTGGCAACATGGACAGAGGGTTATTTTCTATTTCAGCTTTTGCTTTTATATAAAATCCTCTATTTCTGGCTTAAGGCCATTCACCAAGAGTGTGGAGAGAACTGAGGTTGAATCTCTTTCAGGACCTATTCCTGACTGTTTTCTAAAGGCATTTTAAAGACTATTTCTGATATCTGAGTGAGAGAGAATTTCAAACATTATGTGGTTCTATTTTAATTGATGTCTTTTCCTTTCCAAATTTGAGTTAGGTGACACAAAAATCTCTTCTGTTTTTGTATCCTTGGAGATGTCAGGCTTCCAAAAGGAAAATGGGCAAACTGTCTTACATATAGAGTGATGTCATCTTTTTCATTTTTGTTTTGATATTTTCTTTTTTTATCAAATGCATCTTTAGAGTTTGGAGATATGATTTATTAATCGAAGACTGGCTGCATATACTGTGTGAGCTCAGTGCAATACAAAAATTGGGTCCTCTTGTTTTAAAATTAAGAATTTTAATACAACAGGGGAGCTTCAAATCAAGCACAGGGCCTTTCTGAGTGTGGGCACATTTATGACTGCACTGGTTGTATACCCATAAAGCTGGCTGTGAATGAATGCTTTCAAAATACAAACACTTATATTTGTTTACTAATTGACTGTATTTTTTCCCAACTGGAAAAATTTCAATTTTTCTATCTACAGATCTAGTCAGGCTCAGCATTTTTCAACAAAGTGATTTTTATCACATCTCATTATTTCTTTTTTCCATCTGTATATCAGCAACTGCTCTGCTAAGACTTGAATGTGTATACTAAATTGGCATAAATTGACATAAATTTTTTAATTCCTAGCAGGCAACCATTTATTGTAAATCTACTGGACTGATATTATATGTTCTTCTCTAAGTATCAATTCTTATGACAAACTACAGAGGCGAATCAAAGTAGCTGTTTTTTCAGCAGTATACTGTATTGGAATCATCAATCCTGTACAGCCTCCAATATTAGAACACTAAAAGAATACACTGCTATATCTATTTTCTATCATTGATACAGACCATTAACATATTGAGTTGTCTAATCTTTATAGTGTTGGGACAGTTTCGCTCTTTATTTTTTTAATCTCTTTTTTCTTGATAGAAGAGGCATAAAAAGAGTTTATTCCCATGATTATCTTGAACAACCTAACACTATTTAGCAGTGTTTACTTCTTCAGGAGAGATATTCTCTTCTTATCTTAAACTTTTATCATTCCATGTTGGATCATGCTAAATATTGCTCACTAATAACCATGCATTCACTATCAAACAAAATCTGGTGATCCCTAAAATATTCTCTCAGAGCTTTCTTTAATCACTATATAGTTGCTCCTTGGTGGATGTCTTAACTTAGTTTCAACATTTTTTTTGGTTTGTTTGTTTTGAGACAGGGTCTCCCTCTGTTGCCCCAGCTACA
>NW_012150341.1:777616-783084 GCF_000956105.1 Propithecus coquereli | reverse complement strand
AATTTCAACGTCACTATTATATTTTTATGTATGTAAAAGATAAAAGATTATGAGCATGGGGATGTTATCTACAATTAAGACTTTAAAGAAAAAAACTACATATATACTAACTTTCCATTAAGATACATTTTATTACTTTTATTTAAAATGTTTATTGAATTGGAAAATAAAAGTTAAGGTGTTTATAAGAAATCTAACTATAATAGTATTGCCAATAATTATTGCTAAGCTTTTCAGTGATTATAGTATTTATAAACCATTTCAAACCAAAATATTCACATTTCAATGAGAGTCATGCACCAGTTAACAACAAGGATATGTTTTGAGAAATGTGTTGTTAGGCAATTTGGTCACGGTGTGAACATCACAGAGCATACTTACAAAAAACTAGATGATATGGCCTACTATGTACCTAGGCTATATGATACAACCTATTGCTCCTAGGCCACAAATCACTGCAGCATATTACTGTACTGAATACAGTAGGCTATTATAACAAAATGATAAGTATTTGTGTATCTAAACATATCTAGACATAGAAAAGGTACAGTAAAAATATGATATAAAAAATAAAAAATAATATACCTGAATAGGGCAGCTCCACTATAATCTCATGGGACCACTGTCATATATATATATAGTTCATTATTGATCAGAACATTGTTATGAAATGTTTATATGTACAAATATTAATATATCTGTAGCATAATTACAGAAATATTAATACATTTGACTGTGAGTTCTTCCCACACCTCTCTGAAAGTTATGTAATGAGAGAATATGCACTGAATTATGATTACAAAATTTGAAAATTTTTGATGTTTTAAATATATCTGACTCCATAAGTTTTGAAATGGAATTATGAAAACCTAATATATCATAACAACATAATATTGAACATGTACCAAGAAAAACTGGCATATAAACAGTGATTGACACTACACTATAAAAATGGAATATAGTAGAAATATAAAAATTTTGCTGAATTCATAATAATAGTATTTTGTTAAGATTGTCAAAGTTTGGGAGAATAAACATCAATTAGTTTATACAATACTGTGACAAGGTGATAATGAGTGTTAAGGAATTTGAGAAAATAAAAGTATGTTTTCAATTATAATTGAGTAAACAGAAAACCCACAGCCATGCATTTTGGAGTGGCTTTGGTAAAGAAGGCTGCACTGTGTCCAAACTGCAAAGGCCTCCTCTGCAAACGTACTCTGACACCTGGAAGCTGGACAGAGTAGAAACCTTAAAAGAGAGAGACGAAGAGGATTTCAACTACGAGTGAAAGGAAATTACTTCATCTCCCTCCATGCAGTGAAATTATTGAGTGATGTGACTCCTGAGATTTTACAATAAGTGTTACAGGGAGCAAGCGTTTGAAGTAGCCAGCTTCTAGTAGGGCTCCATGGGAGAAAACACGGGCCAAACCTGGGAATCAAAGCTTGACTGGAATAATTATTTCATGGCATGAAAAAAGTCAGAATGGAAGGACCTTCATGTTAATTAGCCACAAGCTACTGAAATACACTCACAATATCAAAAGTTTCATGGCATGAAGAAATTGAGGTTTGTTAGCTTCATAAACAACTGCTAATTCAATCGTGTTCATTGTTCATTGAATTTATTTTTATAATTCAGGGGCAAAACACATGTCCTATATTTTATATATTCAGAAGAATACCAGGTAGATGGATGGAGTTGTGTGTGGGTGAGGACGGGTGGGGAAGATGGATATGGCAATCTTAAATATTCCCACGGAAAATAATTAGATATAAAAATGTTATAAGAATGCACTTAAAAGGAAATACAATAAAAGACTGTGATAATTTTTATTTTAAGAAAATAATGCATAAAAATCATAATATTTATACCTAGGTTATCACAATTTTAAAAGTCATTTTTCCCCTTTTAATTCACTGAAAACTGAGGGATGAAAACTGAGGGACCTGAATTAGCACATTTCCTTATTTTTAAAGGAAACCTGGTTTCTACCCACCTGCTTCTCAGTGATGCTCAGAGAGATATCCTATAATAAAAATTATTTGCAAAGCACAAAACATAGTATCTTAGAATCTAGATGATCCTAGATAATTTTCAAAAGTGCATATGGGAGTATTGTAAAACAAACAAACAAAAAATGGTGCTATTTGCTAACAATGTCTTACAGGTAGTGATTTCTAGAGACAGAAAGAGGAATTTTGATAGGCATTAAATTTTTTCACTAGGAAAAGGTAGTCGGCCTCTCCCAAATCCTTTCCAACAATATTCAATTGTTTTCCATTTATTTTCTGGTTATGACATTTTTACATTTTGAAATATAATATCTTTAACAAGAGCAGGATGATTGCTCAGCTGTAAACATTCTGTGACAATAAATAAATAAATGGAACAGCACATTGAAGGCAAACACAACCACAGATGAAATTTAAGTGCAACAGGCATGTGAAGAAAACTCTCTTCTTTCATATTTAATAATATCCAAAACTAGACATGTGAATCTGAAAATAGATATAAAATAGAAACTTTTAATAAATACATATATTATCCAATTTATAGGAGAAAGAAAGATATGCTCCTTCAGATCTCTCACCCACTAAGTAAAATGACTGTTAGTTTCTTATTAGAAAATTATACCATTGTTTTTTGATAAGATGAAATCTTATCAAATCTTGTCTTTTCATAGTGAAATCTACTAATTTTGGATGAGAATATTTTTAAGCTGAATTGAATTATTTTAAGGAATCTGTGGGTGTGAATAAAAGCTTAGGGAAAGTTTTTAAAAGGCAATGTGAGTATCTATGGAGTGAGTGAGTTAACATTCAAAATCATCTATTATGAAACAAAAAGTTGGTTCTTTGAAAAAACAAACAAAATTAACACACTTCTTGCTAGATTAAGACGAAGCAGAAAAGAAAGGACTCTGATAAGTCAATCAGGAATGAAAAAGGAGAAATTACAACTGATACCATGGAAATACAAAATATCATCCATGCATACTATAAAACTCTCTATACACATAAAATGAAAACATGGAAGAAATGGACAAATTCTTCAAAACACATGGCCTCCCTAGGTTCAATCAGGAAGAAATACAATTCCTGAGTAGACTAATATCAAGTACCAAAATTGAAGCAGCAATAAAAAACATTTCTAAGAAGAAAAACCCAGACCATAAGGTTTCACATCTGAATTTTACCATACCTACAAAGAACTGGTGCCTGTCCTGCAGAAATTATTCCACAACATCAAGAAGGAAGAAATCATCCTCAACATGTTTTATGAAGCCAACATGACCCTGATACCAAAGCCAGGAAAAGACGCAACGAAAAAAGAAAACTACAGACCAATATCCCTTATGAATATAGACGCAAAAATTCTCAACAAAAACCTAGCAAACCGAATTCAGTTGCTTATCAAAAAAATAAACCATCATAACCAAGAGGACTTCAGCCCAGAGCTGCAGGGATGGTTCAACATATGCAAACACATAAATGTAATTGACCACATAAACAGAAGTCAAAACAAAGACCATATGATCCCCTCAATAGATACAGAAAAAGCATTCGACAAAATTCGGCACCCTTTTAAGATAAGAACGCTTAATAAAATAGGCATTGACGGGACTTACCTAAAAATGTTGTTGTTTTGTTGTTTTAAACTTGAGAGTGCTACTCTTTCCAGTTTTCTATATCCTTAAGTAGAAACATGAAATGCAATCGGGCTTTTTAAAAAGCTTAATCTAGTTTTTAAGACTATACTTATTTTTGGTGCATGGGTTACTATAAGTTGCTCCTTGATAGCTTGAGCTAGAAATCAACAATTTTTTCCCTCAATTATTAACCTTTCAGCATGTATACCAATTTTTTTTTTCAATTTTCAGATTTTGTTTTGATAATAAGCTATAGCTGCTGGTTCCAAATGCTGGTTTTTTCATTCATGCAACAAATATGTCATTGTGTAAATATTGTTTTAAAATTGAATTCAAATAATTCTTGAGCCTTTCGTTTATATGTCAGATAAGCATATTTCCTCAGACAATTTCATGGAAAGTACAAACTTGAATGTGTACATTTTATAAATTCATCAGCGTTGTATTTTGAAATGTAACTGGCTTTATATCAACTTTGGGCTTGTACTAAACATGATGTTGAAAAAGTATAGATTAAAAAAATGTTTAGGATGATATTTTGGAGGTTAATTAAAGTAAGAAGATTGTTCTATTTGACTTTGTTTTATCTCATATGCTTCTTTTACAACACATGAATATAGAGAATGTTGAACTTACTTCTTTGCCCAGCACTAATTATACTTGCATTTCCTCTATGTTCAGATGCATCAATTCCTTACTTCCAAAAAAAAAGTTGCAAGGATGAGCCAAAAACAATATTCAGAAAGCCTATTTCTGTTGGGGCAAAGATGAAGTGAATAAAGTTAGTATTATTACTATATTTCACATTCTTATGAAATATTCTAGAGCCTGAAAAAATCTTTTAAATTCCAGGCAATCTGGGTCAAGGTCCTATAGCAGTTTCTAAGACTTTTTTGCTTATATCAACATTTTCAATTTTCAAAATTCACCAGCGGGCTCCCTTCATTAGAGTCAAAAGAAATCTTTCTCTTCCCTTCAGTTTTACATGTTGATAGATTTTAATTTAATCTATCTGCAAGGTTGTCATACTTTCTGTAAGATCTCCTTTGATTTTTCATGCCAGTTTGTCAGCTGGTGATTCCAATCTGATACAGTTGGCTTGCAATCTTTAAAATATTACTTGAGAGTGGAGTTCTATTTTAACTTTCCACTGTCATTCTTCACGAAAGCTTTAAATTAAATATTGACACTTTTCATATTCATTTAAAATATTATATGCACCCTCTGCAGTTCTTCACATTTTTGCATGAAATAATTTCAAACATAGGGATATATAATTCTACAGGTCATTCTTATCAGTTTGAGCTTTCCCTGACAAGCTATTAATCTTTGAAATATTTTGCCCAATGCTATGATGTACTGTCAGAAAAGAAGCGGGATTCATTGCTTCCAAATTCATTTGGGCAGAAATAGAACATCATTACAGACATTTATCATTTTTTACACACTCAAAATTTTGGTAAATGAAGTGCATCTAGGTCCTCTATTGGGTCATCACAATTAACACCTAGACAGTAAGAGTATGAAATACCATTTATCAGACTTGACTATGAATTAATGTACTTGTTTTATCTTTGTGATATTTATACCTGTCAAAAACTTTACCAACCTCAGTACTTAAAATCTTTCAAATACTGAGAGAATAACTGAGGAGTTAAGTATGTGACTGGGATATTATTGATAATAATTTAAAATATGCAAATATTATTGTTCATTTAATTCATTTGTTTTTACTTATAACAGTTATCCTTTGTGTTAATTATTTTATAAAATTGTAAGTTACATATTTATAGGAACATTTCAAATTTCTCAC
>NW_012150341.1:768461-774801 GCF_000956105.1 Propithecus coquereli | reverse complement strand
TATTTTGTAGTGAAAACAAAAAATCTTACTCTCAGAAATTTTCAAGAGTACAATATATTTTTAACTATAGTAACAATGCTGTACAATAGATCCCTTCAACTTATTTCTCCTAATTGAAATTTTGTATCCTTTGACCAACATCTCAATCCTACCACCCCCTAATTCAGACCATTCTGTTCTCCACTTCTATGAGTTCAACTTTTTAAAATCCACGTATAGCTGAAATCGTGCAGTGTTTGTCTTTCTGTGCCTGGCTTATTTCACATAACATGATGTCCTCTAATTCCTGTCATTGCAAACAAGATTTCTTTCTGTTTTAAGGATGCATAGTATTCCGTTGTTCATATTTGTCACACTTTCTTTACCTATTCCTTTGTTGATGGAAACTTAGATTGATTTCATACCTTGGCTATTGGAAATAATGCTATGTTTAATATTGGAGTGCAGCTATCTCTTCAACATACTATTTCATTTCCTTTGGCTATATACTCCATAGTGGGGTTGCTGAATCATATGGTAGTTCTATTTTTAATTTTGTGAGAAACTTGTTTTCCATAATCATTGTACTAATTTACATTCCCACCAACATTGTACAAGGGTTTCCTTTTCTCCATAACCTCTCCACACTTGTTATCTTTCATCTTGTTGATGATAGCCATTCTAACAACAGTGAAGTTATTCTCATTGTGGTTTTAATTTGCATTTCTCTTGTGATTAGTGATGTTGAGCATTTTTTAATATAACTATTGGCCATTTGTATGTCATCTTTCGAGAAATGTCTGTTCAGAGTCTTTGCCCATTTTTTAATCAAGTTATTCATTTTTTTGCTCTTGAATTCTTTGAGTTCTTTATATATTTTGGGTATTAACCCTTTATCAGATGTATGGTCTTCAAATATTTTTTCCCATTGTGTAGGTGTCTCTTTATTTTGTTGATTGTTTCCTTTGCTGTGCAGGCACTTTTTAGTTTATGTAATTTCATTTGTCTATTTTTGGTTTTGTTTCATATAATTTTGGAGTTCTATGCAAGAAATCACTTCCCAGATCAATATCATGGACATTTGTTCTCTATTTTATTTTTTAGTAGTTTTATAGTTTCAGGTTTTACATTTAAATCTTTAATACATTCTGAGGTATATGTAATATGAGGTAAGGATCTAATTTAATTCTTCTGAATGTGGATATCCGGTTTTCCAACACCATTTATTGAAGAGATATGTCCTTTCCTCATTACATGTGCCTGGCACCTTTGTAGAAAATTTTCTCATTTATTTTTTTCTCTTGCCTGATATTCTCAATCTCTTGTTAAATTTCTAATTTTGGCCATTTATTGTTTTCCTGATTTCATTGAATTGTTTCTCAGTATTTTCTTGAGGTTTATTGAGATTTCTTAAAGCAATTACTTTGAATTCTTTCTCAAACAGTTTATATATCTACATTTCTTTGGGGTCAGTTGCTGGTATATTATATTATTTTGGTGGTGTTATGTCTCCCTATTTTTTTATTATTTCTTGTTGCTTTATATTGATGTCTACACATTTGAAGTATGAACTAGTCTAGTCTTTGCAGACTGATTTTGTCTGGCAAAGCCCTTCACCAGTCTGTCCATATAGAGATCCTGGGTAGGCTGTCTGGTGTGGTCTGAGGGTATGCTTGCTGCTGTAGTACTTGGGATAGCTTGCCTAGTGCCTTGATCAATAGCCACATGGACCTGGAACCTGAGATATGAGGGGAGGTTTGGAGTTTGTATCCACAGGGGTTGGCCTGAAGCCTGTGTCCACATGGGCTAACCTGGCATTGGGGTTGGTCTTGAACCTTAGTCTGTAAGAGCTGGCCAGGCATTGGGATGGACCTAACACCAAGGTCATCTGTGATGGACCTGTATCCTGAGTTCACAGTGGCTATATTGGATCCTGAGTCTACAGGGGTGGTGTTCAATCCTCAGTCCATGGGGTGAAACCTGGCACTGGGATCTACTGGGTTAGGTATGTACCCTGGGCCTGTGGAAACAGGTCTCAACCCTGGAGCCACTAGGATTCTCCTGGTACTGGGTGAACCTGGAGACTGTATCCATATGGGGCAGCCTGAATGCTCTGTCCATAGGTGTTTACTTGATGATTAGGGCTATGGTGGTCAGCCAGGTGCTGGGGTAAGCCTGAAACCTGTGACCATGAGGGTTCATCAAGTGTTGGTGTTGTTCTAGAGCCTGGGTCCACTGGGGTTGGGCAGATACTGGAAGAAACCTTAGGCTGCTGGAGCTGACCTGGCACTCAGGACAGTCCGGAGCCTAGCACCACTGAGGTTGGCCTGGGTGGTTGGTTGGCCCAGAGTTTGAGTTAGCTATACAGGCCTGGAACCTGTGGCTGTGGGATTCCTCTTGGCCTGGAGTCAGGCCTGGAGGCTCAGTCTTTAGGTAATGGCCTATAGTCTGGGGCCATGGAGGACTATGTGGCACTGGGTCTTACTGGGATGGGCCTAGTTTTGGGGTCCAAGGCAAAATCCAGTGCTCAAATTCCCTCTCCTCCCATCCAGAGGTTGGGGTAGGGGTGATACAGGTAATGTAAAACTACCTTTCTTAAACTTGTCAACTTGTCTTTTCTTATTTCTGTGCTAGATCCAAGTGCTGTAATTTCTTACCAGGTTTTCTTAACTCTTGTAAAGATATTTTCGCATATGGACAGTTGTTCAAATTGATGTTTCTACCAGGGAATGAGTGCTGGAGAGTACTAGTCAACCATCTTGCTTACTTCCATTCCTAAAAAAACTAATTTTTTGCAAAAATTAAGGTAGTGTCTTCAACTTTAATTAAAATAATTATTTGCATTACATGGCTATTTGCTTTTAGCAAATTCCAATGACTAAGAATAAATATATAGTATGAACATTTTAGAATTTCTAACTAAAAAATAAAAGTAGAAAATAGATCCATTTCTAATAACAGAATGTATATATATGTTTACAGTAAATTTCTTTCATATTCAAAATAATGCTTTACTCTTATCGTCTGTGTACCTTATTATATAGGTGAATAAATAGCATTGCTCAACATTACGTGTCTGCATATAATTTAAATTAGCTTAAATGTATATACAGGCCCATTTTTGCATCAATGAGTGATTATGCCAGATTTTCAAAAATAAACATAAAATTTTTATATTAACAATGGAAGGCTATATGAGAATTTTATGTGCTGTGTCACAAATTCGGAAACAATTCATTAGGGAAGCTATTCCAAGTAAACAAATATAACCATATCTTGTAGCAAAAGAAGCATAGCATGTGTAACAAAAAAAGTACAATTGTAAAATACTGTGACAAAGTGGTTATCAAAAATATCAGTCATATCAATGTGAATGGGCTTAATGTACTTAATAAAAGAAGGACATTTTCATTTTGACACATAAAACAAGTCCAAACTACATGCTGTTAAAAAGATAAATATATCAAAATAAAGTTAAAATTAAAGAGATGAACAAGATAGACAAATAGAAAGAGACAGAGATAGAAACAATGATAGAGATAGAGAGAAGGTATGGTGAACTGTTTTAATACTAAAAGAGACAATTCAAAGGGAAGATATAATATTTATTTTTATGTGCCAAATTACACAGCAAAACTCATTATGAATTAAATGCTACAGAATGAGAGACATGTAGATAGAAACACAATAATAATAGGATAATTTAACATATTACTCACATTACAAGACAGATGAACTGGACAAAAAGAAATAAGTTAGGAAATAAAATCTTAAATAATGTAATCACTTAGGTAGATTGTATTGCTCTATTTTCAATGCTACACCCCATTCATAGTAAATATGCCTTCTTCTCCAATGCTCATGACACATTTACAAGAAGTGATAATATGTTTAGTCACAAAGAAAACATCAGTACTTTCCATGATATCAAAATATTATAAAGCTAGAAATTAATAACAGAAACAAAAAGCAAAAAGTCCTATATTTCCCAAGGTTCTCCAGGGAAATAAAAGCCATAGCAGAAATACACACACACACACACACACACACACACACACACACGCACACACACACACAGTGTCTTTGGGATACTGCATTTTAAATATGTATCATAAAAGATAAAAGTTTCTATCCAAAAGTAACAGAGAGGAAGGAAATTGATTTATGAACATTTTTAAGGAACAACTTGTTTCTTTCCATGAGAAATGACTTTGTAATAGGTATTTCCCCTTCTTATTCTAACAATACTGTTATCAAATGTGTACCATTCGCCTTTATTTAAAAAGAGAATACACAAGGAAGTTGCTTTGTTTATCAGGAAAGACACAGAACAAATAAATATTTCTACCTTTGCTTAAACTTTGAATCTCTGGTGAACAGCCTGCTCATTTCTGGAGTGAGCATGTCACAGTAGTATGAATACCACTGGAGTGATTCTGACATTTGGTTGATAAGATTTGCATTAAAATATATTTACAGAAATTCTGTTTAGCTAATATATAGCTCTTCACGTCCTTTATCAATTTCAAACACACTTGGTTTCCTCATGCATAAAACTTACTGAAATGTCTGCCAAGTAAAGCAATTCTAAATAGGAGTCAAAATAGGTAAAGAATACTATAACTGATCAGTTCCCCGTAGAGCTGAGATAAAGCAAACAATCAAAGACAATATAATAAGTTCTTGTTTTATTCACCTACATTTATTTTACAGCAAGTGTCATATGCAAATATACACTATTAACATCATCTTTTTTTGACACAATGGTTTATATGTTTTTGTAGCTATTGCCTCCTTAGTGTTTCATAATTCTATTCCCTAAGCTCCCAAAAACTAACTATAAAAAGTATTTCTCTCTCTGTAGTGTATTATCTCTTCATTTATGAAAGCATTAAGACACATGGAGAACATTTTTTGTGCTAGAGTTGTGTATTTTTTAAGAATTCATATTCATAAAGTATAGTGTTACATATTAATATACAATTAAGTTCTAGTTCATGTACAACATGTACATGTTAAAATTCAAGATGTGTATACTGAGTTGTCATGTAGTAAATTCTGGACAAGTTTTGTCTTTAAATTAAGATGTAAAGTAAGTTTTAGGTTTTAGAAATGTATTTCTCATATTGAGTACAGCCATTATATATCCACACTTGAATTACAGTAACAGAATAGACTAATTTTTGTTTTGAAAAGTAAAATAAATTTATAGAGCATTGGTATTGGTTTTGCAATACATCCATGTATATATATATATATACACACATAGTTTAAAACAACACTGTCAATATTGCCCTCTAGTTTAATTAAAATTTGAAGTCAAATATGAAAAGTTAGGACTGCTTTTCTAAACTATGTACTCTGATCAAAGAATAATTTTAAAGTGTTAACAATTATCTTTTTCCTAAACACTGAAACCCAAATATTCAATATGTGGAATTAAAAAACAAAGTTATGAAAGCCTTTGCAAAATTTTCTTATTTCCTAATACAGAATCACCATTTTGAGCTTGTCTTAACTGAACGTTCTGCTGACCACATTATTATTCCAATATCTAGAAATAATATCTCTCCTCATAAACTTTGAATAATCATAGCTGTACTTAGGCCAGAATTATGGATGTAGAGTTATATTATTTTCTTTCATTTTCGAAATCCGTATTACATCTACATGTTCTTATTTTCACTGAATTAATCTTATGTAATTTTCATTGTTTTCCTAATAACTCAGTGATATGATATGTAATTTTAATTTGGATTATATACTAACAGTGAGTCACTGTCTGCTCACTTCTTGCAGGCCCAGGCTTATTGTGTATCAGAATGATGATATCAAGAACAATGAAGATCCTACAGTGGGATTCCTAAAATATTAAGTTGGCTAAGAAAATAGCTATCTCCCTAAATTTTGGAGTTTTAGAGTAGTTGGAGGGACGATATTAACTATGATGGTCTATCTACAGATATTCATCAATGATGACATTTTATGTAATGTGATAGTGTACCATTTGAAGATATGTCCCAGAGCAACTTTTACAATGTTCTTTATGGCCTCCTTGATGTTTCTTCTTTAATAGGTTATAATAAAACTTTTGTCCCAAGTTAATTGTAACCCATGACCTGGACAATTTCAACTGAACCTTGTAAAGAAAAAAAAAAAAAAATAGAGGATTGTTTGATCTTCCAGGCTCATTACACAGAAGAAACTATGATATATGTCTCTCCAATTTCTCTCTGTGTCTCTCAATCATAATGCCTTTTTTAGACTTGAGTATTTATTAAATATAATGGTGTAGCTGCTTTTCAGTCTTTTAGAGAAAGACAAAAATATATATCCCATGGAAAAAAATGTTTTTTAAATT
>NW_012150341.1:763214-763970 GCF_000956105.1 Propithecus coquereli | reverse complement strand
AAATTTTACAGAATTTCTATCATCTAAAAAAATATAAAGCAAATTCTTATTGTCATAGCATGTCACAATTTAGGGAAAATATTCTTGAATGTATACTCTATTTTGAATATTTTCTAAGTGGCCTGAAATTTTTATGCATTGTTAGTACTTAATGTCTTTCTGAAACTATACAAACTACTCCATATGAATAAATATATTTTACTAACAGCTAACCCAAGAGGTAAATAGTAATTTTATTCAGAATCAGAAATATAAAACACCTTGTCCAAGATTTCTCAACTAATAAGTGACAAGGACAGGATTGAAATTATATCTGTGACTGGCAGCTCATGCCCTTGCTCTTTATGTAAATAATTGAATATTACAGCTCATATTTCAGAAGTGCAAAGAGTGGATCATCATACTGAACTTTGGCTAAACGCTACTCTTATCCCAATTTTTGCTTCAAATGAAACAATTTCAATAGTAGTTCCTATAGCTCCTTCCATATTTGTATAAAATTTTCAACTTTTAAAAAATTTTGAGCAGTTTATGAAATTATTAAAACAAGAATATCTGCATCAAATATTGTTCTAGGAAAGCTGTACATTATTTGTAAAATCTTTATAAGAAATTACCAATATAAATATTATCTTCTTATTGTAAATATCAAGTTTACAATATTGACGTGTAAAAAAGAATTAGTTGCTATGTTATGTTACTTCTGCAATTATTTATATTGAGGAGACAGCCTTGACTATGTCAACTGATATGAGA
>NW_012150341.1:759551-763164 GCF_000956105.1 Propithecus coquereli | reverse complement strand
TGTAAATATAGTAAAATAAATGCAGTAAATATTAGTGTATTGAAAATGTCTTTTTGAGCTGGCATGCATTTACAGATGGATGATGTTAACTCCCTCACCTTTTTACTCTGAAATCCAGGGCAAGGTACTCAACTTCTCTCTTTCTTATCAGAAAGATAAGGTTTGGTATGATAGTAATAACATACAGCAATGTTGTTGGGAGGAAATATAATAATTCACTTAAGTCACCTAGCATAACTCCTGACACTTAGGATTGTATTAGTGTTAGATTTTAATAATATCATTATAATTTATTGTTATTATCATTCATATTGTTATGAGAATTAATGCTAGACAAACGTGTGAAAATGACTGATAGGCAGTAAAAGATCTGGAATGTGTCTCCAGTGCCTTTGAATCACTTTTACTCACTCTCATTTATTATTTCGCTAACTCATAAGTTTCTTTCTTGCTTTATTCAATCAACAAGTGTCTATTAAAAACACATTTTGTGTCAGGCAGTGTGCTATACGTTGGAGAAATCGGAAAAAAAATGGAGATTCCTTTCTGTTAAACATGTTATTCTTCATTGAAAGATAAAAAAAGAAAAGAAAATACTACTTTTGTGTGATATTTTATAACAGAGTTAATCTCTCAATAGTACTAGGGGAGCTCAGAGCAAAGCCTGAAATTCAGGATGAAAGGTTTGGACAAAGCCTCGCAGAAATACTCAAACTTAAATTGGACAAAAATGTGGGTAGACAAGTACTGGTTGAAGCAATGCTGTTAGGGTGGTGTGAACAGAGACATCACAATGCTCAAATCTGCAATGATGAGAGAAAGCCTGAGAAATACTTAGAAGGGCAAGTTGAACCTGGCAGGATGTGTATGAATCAGGTAGGAGATGAGGGCATATAGCTAAACTGAGGCCATTTAATGTGCAGAACATTTATTAGAAAGTACTTTTGGTATTAGCACTTGGGAAAGGGAAGGAAAAGAAGTAAGATTTGACAGCGGTTAAGTTCAACTACAATGCTTCCCAATGAAAGCATCAGCCAACCTCACGGAGCTTTCTAAGTTAGGATATCCCTTCAAAACTGTCGTGAGTTAGGGAGAGAGGCTATGTCTTTATATTCCTTATATTCTTCATCATTAGATGCAGGATACCCCTGGAAGGAGTTATGACCTTGGCTGTGACAGTTTTCTTCAGCAGAGATCTGACACCAGAATTCTGGCCGCTCTGTGGACACCTGGTTAACTCCTTCATTACCAAAGAGGGATCTAGATGGAATGCCAGAGCGTCCACTACAGTTGTCTCAACAAGTTACTATTGGTTACCTGAACAATTTTTAATCAATGCCATGAAGTACTTGAATCTTGCACTTTCTTTCTGTTATGTTCTGAATTTAGTGGAGAAGAACAATGCTTGCTTGCTGCAGGGAACATTCACTGCACTTTGTGGTAATACATCCTTCACTTTATATAAATCTGTCCATCTGCCCCTAACTATACTATTTTTTATTTCGCAATATTACAGGGGTGCAAGCATTTAGTTTACATATATTGTCTTCGCACCACCCAAGTCAGAGCTACAAGCGTATCCATCCCCCAGACGGTGAGCACCACATCCAATAGGTATGCATATACCCATCACCTCTTCCCCTCTCCCACCTGCCCAACACCCGATGAATGTTACTTCTGTAAGTACACATAAGTGTTGATCAATGAATACCAATTTGATGGTGAGTATATGTGGTGCTTGTTTTTCCATTCTTGTGATACTTCACTTAGAAGAATGGGCTCCAGCTCCATCCAGGATAATACAAGAGGTGTTAGTTCACCGTTGTTTTTTGTGGCTGAGCAGTACTCTATAGTATACATATACCATATTTTATTAATCCACTCATGTATTTTTGGGCACTTGGATTGTTTCCACATCTTTGCAATTGTGAATTGTGCTGCCATAAACATGCAAGAGCAGATGTCTTTACTATAGAATGTTTTTTTTTAACTTTGGGTAGATGCCCAGTAGTGGCATTGCTGGATCAAATGGCAGTTCTACTTTTAGTTCTTTGAGGTGTCTCATATTGCTTTCCATAGAGGTTGTACTAGTTTGCAGTCTAACCAGCAGTGTATGAGTGTTCCTATCTCTCCACATCCACACCAACTTTTGTTGTTTTGGGACTTTTTGATAAAAGCCATTTTCACTGGAGTTAAGTGATATCTCATTGTGGTTTTGATTTCCATTTCCCTGATGATTAGGGATGTTGAGCATTTTTTCATATCTTTCTTGGCCATTAGTCTATCTTATTAGTCTCTATTCTTTTGAAAAGTTTCTGTTCATGTCCTTTGCCCACTTTTTAATGGGGTTTGATTTTTTTCTTGCTTATTTTCATCTATACAGGAGTTCTATATAGATTCTAGTTATTATCCCTTTATTGGCTGTATAGCATGCAAATATTTTCTCCCATTCTGTAGGTGGTATATTCACTTTAGTGATAGTTTCTTTGGCTGTGCAGAAGCTTTTAATTTGATCAGGTCCTATTTATTTATTTTTGTTGATACTGTGATTGCTTTTGGGGTCTTTTCATAAATTCTTTGCCTATGATGATTTCTATAAGAGTTTTTCAACATTTTCTTCTAGAATTATTATGGTTTCATGCCTTATGTTTAAGTTTGTTATCCATTGTGAGTTGATTTTTGTGAGTGATGATAGGTGTGGGTCCTGTTTCAGTCTGCTACATGTGGCTATCCAATTGTCCTAGCACCATTTTTTGAATAGGAATTGTTTTCCCCAGTGTATGTTTTTGTCTGCTTTGTCAAAAATCAGATGGCTATATGAGGAATCCTCCCCAATGTGTTTTACGAAGCCAACATCACCCTGATACCAAAGCCAGGGAAGGATGCGACAAAAAAAAACCTGCAGACCGATATCCCTTATGAATATAGGTGTGAAAATTCTCAACAAAATACTAGCAAATCAGATTCAGCTGCTCATCAAAAAAAAAAATTCATCATGACCAAGTGGGCTTCAGCCCAGAATTGCAGGGATGGTTCAACATATGCAAATCTATAAATGTAATTCACCACATGAATAGAAGTAAAAACAAAGACCGTATGATCCTCTCAATAGACACAGAAAAAACATTTGACAAAATTCAGCACCCTTTTATGATAAGAACACTTAACAAAATGGGCATAGACAGGACTCACCTAAAAATGACAAAAGCCGTGTATGACAAACCCACAGCCAACATCACACTGAAGAGGGAAAAATTGAGAGCATTTCCACTTAGAACTAGAATCAGACAAGGTTGCCCTCTATCACAACTTCTATTCAACATAATGCTGGAAGTCCTAGCTAGAGCAATCAGAGAAGAGAAGGAAATCAAGGGCATCCAAATGGGGACAGAAGAGATCAAACTATCACTCTTTGCTGACGGTATTATCTTATATCTAGAAAACCCCAAAGATTCTGCCATGAGACTACTAGAATTGATAAATAAATTCAGCAAAGTCTCAGATTACAAAATCAATGTACACAAATCAGTAGCATTCCTATATGCCAACAACAGTCAAATTGAGAACCAAATCAAAGACTCATTACCTGGGACTACAGGCATGCACCACCATG
>NW_012150341.1:753705-755466 GCF_000956105.1 Propithecus coquereli | reverse complement strand
GGGCAAACAAATTAATCTATGTAACAGTAATTTCCTCAGGTTTTCACCTATTCAATTTCTGTATACTTTGTAATGGCATTTCAAGATTCTATGTTATGTTCTTTACAGCAGTTTTTCTCAAATGTGGTATCTTTTAACTCCTTTTACCAATAGCCAAGTTTAAAAATATATATAAGGTTATCACAGATCTCATCTAATAATATTAAATCAATATTTCAATTTATAATGACAATTGCATATTATTATTATGCCTGATATTTTGTGAACTTTAACCAAGTAACCTATTCAGGTTGATAGATAAAGACCATAAGGTATAGGTCAGATTGTACCAGCAGTCAGTTTCTTCTTATAAATGTGTATACATACATACTAAATAGTACTAGAAATATAAATCATTTAGAATGGCAACCAAGATTGGAATGAATCTGTCAGATATCTGGGCATATTCAGATAACACTTGGAGTCAGAAATTATGGTATGTTTTCTTGCTGAAGACTATTTCCTGTCTCCAAACAGTAACAAAGCTGATGAATTTCACTCAAAAGCTGGAATTTCAAATTTTTCAACTTGGCAGATAGAATTAGTGTTTCCAATCTACTTCTCTTGTCTTGACCTCTGGAAAGTACTTCTTGATGATCTGCTGCAGCATTGGCATTGATTTTAAAATATCCTTAATAATACTTCATCAGCTTCTTTCACCAGTGAAGACAATTTCCATGTGTTGAGAAAGAATAAAACTGTTGGCTATCTCTGCTTGGACCCCAGTTCAGTTATCTAAAGATATTATCGTATTGTCTTAGCAACATTAAGAAATTGTGATATTCAGTCCTGTGGGTTCAGGCAAATATGAATAATGAAAGTACCATTGAGATTTGTCACTCAAGAAGCACTTGAAATCATAGAAATTGATTTAATCACATTACTTATGTCATAAAGAGATCTTTTTATCTCATCCCTCAATTTCAAATCTCGTATTGAATAGCTAACAAAATTAAGTGGGAAATAGTAGTTAGTAGCAGAGAAGCATACCTATGAACCACATTTTTGCTCAGAATGCTAAAAAGTGTGTGCTCAGTGACCAAGAATTGAATACATTTACAACATTCATTATTTCTTTCAAGACTAATGAATAAAAAGGAAACATATAAGTGATGGTTATTTTTTTCTCTGATAATAAGTCCAAGTTGGAATTCTGATAAAATTTCTCTTATCTCATACATAAGTGACTATTTTTGTTGCACACACAGAGCTGAAGAATCATCAGAGATTATCTGAGTGCATTTTCTAGTCTATATTATGACCTATAGCAAAGTGATTACCTAACAAAACATCTATTTCCCGTTACATGCATTATTAGCATAAGATAAACATTACCTATCTTTTGTCCCACATAGGTGAATATAGTATATGCAATGAGTTTATTCAATTTAGCAGATTAAATATTTTATCCAAATGTATAGCAAGGCACATCAACACCTGTGATCACAAGTGCTTTAATAGTTTATGGACCAGTAATGTATAATGATGAGTAGTCATTCCATTTGAAATTGTGGGTAAAACTCATTTCTATTATTTCAGATCATAATAACTGTCATTAAACTCATATGTTGCTTTATAATTTTACATCAAATTGTGACTTCTTTTTGTTATCATTCAGTATACCAATGTTGAAAGATGAATTTATATTTTTGTTCTCTTTAAGTCTCTATTTACAAAATTTATCTACTTTATATTTTAAAACATTATTTTGAGATTATTATG
>NW_012150341.1:752120-753655 GCF_000956105.1 Propithecus coquereli | reverse complement strand
ATTGGTTGAGCCCAGGAGTTTGAGATTGCTGTGAGCTAGGATGATGCCACGGCACTCTAGCCCAGGCAACAGAGTGAGACTCTGTTTCAAAAAAAAAAACAAAAAAACAAACAAACAAACAAAATTTGAGATATTTATTCAGTACTTTAATTTATAAAATATGTTCAACTTCTTATATTTTTATTAATCCAACAGCAGATAAATTATAAATATATGGCTTAACATCTTACATATGTTTAAAAATTAAAATTTAGAGGGATTAAGAAATTTATTAAGGTCCAAGATTGATACATTTTAAAGAGTCAGCCTTTGGAATTCTTTCAATTTAGGTTTGAATTCTACCTCTGCTATTTGCTAACTTTTTTACTTTTTTCAATTTATTTAAATTTCCCAAACGTCATCATTACTATCTATAAAAAGAGGATAGTATCTATACTGACAATTTCTTATTAAGATTACAAATAACATATAGCTTTCCTAGAACAACCCTTGACATGTAGTAGGCAGGTGATAATAAGGTGCTGATAGTAGGTGCTGATAATAAGATCACTTAACTCCTAAATGAGTGGAAGCAGGAAAAGAACTCAGGGATTCAGAATTCAATCACGAAGATTGTTTTACTAAGCATTTTTGAACATATCTCTTTCTCAAACTAATTTCTCCTTTTCAAGTAGCCATTGTGTATATGCGGACAAATTTGTTTGGATTCATCGAAATTCAGAAATAGTCACAAATAGTAAACAACAAATGGTATCTAGTAATATAGTAAAACAACTTCTTGGGATATCATGGTATCACGAGAACTTTAACATTTTTAAATGTTAACATCTTTAAATGAGTTCTACTTTTTATCTCAAGCACATCAGTGTCTCTGAAGGATTGTTCTTCAAGAAATTTAGCTGAGATTATTGTACATATAAACATATTCCAGTTACACATGTTTGTTGAATAGTAAATAAACATTCATGCCAATTTTTATCTTACACCTCCACTAGAAAGAACCCTAATATATACGTATATATACACGTTCTGGCATTTGAAGTGAACCGTTCTTTACCAAGTCTGCCTTTACTGTAGCATACCCTGCCACACTGGCATTGATATGCCACATTTTAGTCATAGTGACAGTGAAAACTTAAAAAAAATACCTGCTTTCAGCATAAAGAAAAGTAGACCTGAATTATTTCAGTAAATTACTTACTTTTCTCCAACTTTCAAGCATGAGTTTCCCACTTCTGGTTTTTCCTATATTCATATTACAATTCAGCAACAATTTCTCTGTCATATTCACTGTCATACAGAAAATAAAAACTGCTCCTACCTTGCTAAGGCATTCAAATCCTTGGTGACAGATTCTTATGTGAATTACCCTGGCAGTAAGTTTCCTAACACTCCTTTTTTGGTTGGTTTAGGATATTGAGCACTGCTGAAAGAAAAAAAAATTGTAAATTTCTGGATGTTTTCCTATTAATTATTCCTTGTTTACTAGATGTAGTGTTCTGAAAATATACCCATAATGTTAATTTTATACCTAT
>NW_012150341.1:745826-747626 GCF_000956105.1 Propithecus coquereli | reverse complement strand
AATATTCTCTTACTTTATAAAAAGCATTGTTCTGATTACCCCTAGTATTTCCACAGAGAGCAAATGCTCCAATCATCCATTCTCATTGCACAGTAATAAATAACAATGAGTCTTCTGATTATGTTTAGTAATAAGTACCATTGGGTCTCCTCATTTTAGGTTTGTTAATTGGGCCCTGATCATGTGTATTAGTTTCCTAAACTGCCACAACAAATTACCACAAGTTTTGTGGATTAAAATAACAGATATTTATTCCCCATAGTTCTGAAAGCCAGAAGTCCAAAATTAAAGCACTGGCAGGGCCATGCTCCCTCCAAGGGTTCAAGGGGAGATTGATTCCTTTCTTGTCCCTTTCAGCTTCTGGTAGTTCCTGGTATTCTTTCACTTATGGTAGCATAACTCCAATCTCTGCCTCCATCTTCACATGGCCTTCCTCTTTGTGTGTCGGATTTCCTCTCCTTTTTTCTACAAGAACACCAGTCTTTGGACTGACTTAGGGCCTACTCCAAATCCAGTATGACCTCATTGTGAGATCCTAAATTATATCTGAAAAGAACTTTTTTTCCAAATAAGATTCTATTCACAGGTCCAGGGTTAGGACTTAGACATATCTTTTTGGAAGAAGCAATTCAATTCACTACATCATATAAACAATACGTATTCTCACTGCAAAATAATGAATAACCCTGGGTCTTTTTCGTATGCGTGCTTTTGATAAAATAAATTATGCTTCCAAGGCCCTATTAATCTTTGGTAGCTAAAAGATTGTGTTTACGGAACTACATTTCAAAATCCACAGATTCTAGAAAGTTATTTGAGTTTGCTCATCATCTTTCTGTCTAGTTTCTGTCCCTTAAAAGCACATTTCCCTACATTGCAACTTCACATTCCAAATTTCTAGAAAAGGAACTTGTGAACATTTTGTTTCTTTCAAATAAGAATCTTTGGGTCTACGATAGCAATAGATGTTATCAATATGAATAACATTTTATGCCTGAAGTTACTAATTTTCCAGTCTCTTACTTCTCCATTCAAATGTGTTATGAAATTTATAAACAATAATATGTCAGCTTTTTGCCTTGTGAAGCCCTTCAATCTAAGTCTGTGATAAATATGAATGCTTTCTGAAACACTGATCATACATTTTATTAAAAATTTCTGAGTTTTTAAAGAAAAGACAAAATTAATATATACAACACTGTTTGCAAGGAGACCTGATTATGTCCCTTGTGAAATGCTCTGGGAAAATGCTTTCTAAAACACCTCATCTGAAAATTAAATTGTTTGTCTTTTCAAGTGGAATTATTCTTTGAATATGTGCTAAAAAATAATCCCTTAAATCCCTTTATGCATCTTTATACTTTCTTGTATCACATTTCAAATGCATTGCTCATTGATTTGGTTTTGAAATGTCATCATTTATTAGTTACTCAAGCATCAATATTTTCTGTCTTTTACAAAGCCTTTTTGTCTGCAGCAAAGATACTTTACATGAAAATCCTTTCTTTTTTAATTTCTATTTTTTTTCCTCAGCTGGCCCTTTTGGATGTCTTCTTTTTTTCTCAGATTAGAGGATTTCTTGGTAATTAGTTTTTATTATTTCTTTAAATGGCCGCTTCTAAGATTTTTCATTCTCCTTCTATTGTTTTAGATTTTTTGTAAGGTATACTACTTTCTTTCATTTGGAATTTTCTTGATCCCTTCCCGGAAATAACAATAAAAATTGAAAGTGGGGAAATAAAAGCAGATCAACTATCATGGCTATAAAGAGTGTGTGTGTGTGTGTGTGTGTGTGTGTGT